>NC_086455.1:69933519-70011019 GCF_028390025.1 Pseudophryne corroboree
AATACAGCCTGTAACATGGCAGTTAGGAGCTCATTGGCTGGTACTTTATCTCCGTCCACTTTATCTCTCTTCAAAGCTTAGTACATAGACCCCTTTATTTTATACTATGTAGGGATAACTGATACAGTCCCTCATACAATACACATCAAATTTAAGAACTTTTGGATTTTACAACAAGAAGGAAATGTATTGCTTTGGGGGAACATCTAAGCATTAAAATGGGCACAATGACAGCACCCTGTATTTTTGCCTCTTGCTATCAGAGATCTGATACTGACCCACACACAACTATACCTAAATGCAGCAACTTGGCCTTTAAAAAGAATAACATGTTTTTTTATTATCTTTAGATGTTTTTATTTTTGTGGTGCTTTAATATGCACAGTCACATGTCCGCAGCAGTCTTTTGCTCTCAGATTTACAATGATATTGCTGCTCACACAGCTATATACAACTGTAGCCACTTGGATTTTAAAATATTATTAATATTCAATTATTATTTTTAATATTTTTTTTGTGGTTCTTTATTGTGCATGGAAGCAGAGTCATCCACGGCAGCCTTTTGCTATTAAAGATGTGATACTGTCTCTCACACGGCTCAGCATCTCGACAGGGGTCGGTTAAGTATGCTTACTCTACCCCTCTGCCTCCCTAACCCTCCCTTCTCACAGCTTAAACCTAACCTCCCCCTCCCGCAGCCTAACCCTCTCTGGTGGTGCTTAAACCTAACTCCTCCATCCCGCAGCCTGACCCTCCCTTCCCCTCAGCCTAACCCTAACCCTCCCTGGTGGTGCTTAAACCTAACCCCTCCTTCCCTCAGCCTAACCCTAACTCTCCCTGGGGGTGCCTAACACCCCTCCCCGCAGCCTAACACATCCCCCCTTCCCCTCAGGTAAACTCTAGGAGTCCCTGGAATACTTACATTCGGGATGCCGGCAGATGGGTTTCCAGCATCGGAATTCCAAGTTTTATTGACGTTCCGTCACCAGCAAAAAATACTTTTCTTTTGGGGTTTTTGTTTTTGTTTTCTTTTTGGTGAGGAAAGCTGGTAGATGGAGACTGTACTATTAAAATGAAGATGGTAGTCACATATAAACTAATTACAATGATTGACTTGGTCAACAGTATAAGAAGACACTTCCCTGGACTGGACCATCTAAGGGGATGCGGTCAAGATCCCGCCAGATGGAATCCCGGCGTTCAGAATACCAACACCGGAATCCCAACCTCACAATCTCATAGAGGGAGAATAAATAAGTGTGCCGAGCGTAGCGAGGCACCGTGCCCACAGCGCGGCGAGCGCAGCGAGCCCGCAAGGGGCTGCGTTGCGCTCGCCCCCCTGTCGGGATTGTGCTGGTTGGGATTCAAGTGTCGGTATTCCGACCGCCGGGATCCCGTCCAGCGGGATTTCGTTCTGATCCCCATCTAAGTTGGTGGTTATACTGTGTAAAGGGCATATAAAAGGCTAGGATACAGGAGTGGAAGTCAGGGGTTGGCTTGTGGGAAGGGAATGTTAGGGGTAGGCTGCAGGAAGGGGAGGTTAGGCTTAGGCTGCGTAAGGGGGAGGTCAGTGGTAGGATTAGGGGAAGGGAGAAAATACTTACCGGGATGTGTCTAGATTCTGGTTATCGGGATCCCGTGGTCAGTCTCCTGTTTGGATCCCAACTGCCGGAATTTCACACCCAACCCATTGATATTAGTTGTTTTCTTTATTTCTTCCCCTATCCAGTTAAACAATGGGGACCCTTTCCTGGTAAACCAAAAACAAACGTGTATTTTGCCACCAAAAAATGGTGCATGTTACCTAGAAAAACTTGTATGCCACTTTGTGCTCAGAAACAGATACATCACAGTACAAGCGTTGTATTTCATGTATGTAGAGTTTCCTTGCTAAATTGTATTGTTGTGTTTTCATAAAACTGAAGAATTGTATTGAGAGACTCATGTCATGGGTATTACACTCTAAGCAATCCTTGAGCTGGTTGTCATGGACAGTCTATGATTACACCAATGTGTGCAGTATAGGCAGAAAGACTGATTCACCATATGCGGAGGGAGACGTCCTCAAGATTATCTCTCCTAGATCATCAGTTTTCCTCCTTCTGTGAATTCAGGAATCAGATCTATATGGCTTTAAGCCTGCAAAAAGAAGTGTCACCTCTCCCTATTTGTGTAGGAGGATAGCTCAAGGGACACTTTAGACAAAACTGATCATGGTGCAGTATCTTTTAAAACGAAGGACGATCATCGTCCGAAACGCGTTAAGCGTGGCTACTACACTTGGACTTCATCTGCTACCTTGAGGGGTGTCTCAGCGGTAACGTGGTGGTTGAGCATCCGGAGCTCATACTTCCACTCAGCTATTACCATCTGACGCTTCAGGACTCCCCCATTCAAGGACTGCTACTGCTGGTGATATGCCAAAGGAAATTCTTTGTTACATGCTGTCTTTTATCTTTTTAGGTGTAAGTGCATCTTGTTAAAAATAAATTGTGTCAATTTTAAAAGATACTGCACCATGATCAGTTTTGTCTAAAGTGTCCCTTGAGCTCTCCTCCTACACAAATAGGGAGAGGTGACACTTCTTTTTGCAGGCTTAAAGCCATATAGATCTGATTCCTGAATTCACAGAAGGAGGAAAACTGATGATCTAGGAGAGATAATCTTGAGGACGTCTCCCTCCGCATATGGTGAATCAGTCTTTCTGTCTATACTGCACACATTGGTGTAATCATATACTATTCATGGTTCCTAATTAGTGCTAATATTGATGTACATTTTTTCTGGGTCACATTGTCTTCTATTGTGTAATTGGATGCACATGTATGATCATCAGCTAGCAGCTCTTTAGGTTTATTGCGCACTGTGGTCTGGAGTTCTTTTCCTTTACCATTGTCATGGACAGTCAACAAGAGGTTTAACATAATACTGCTGAATCCTCTGTGCCATGTTGCCCCTAGTGCCAGGTATTTAATTGTGACTCGCTATTTGGTTGACAGTTTGAACCAACCCTCTCAGCTATGTCATACACCTTGTGTCAGGGAATAAAAGCCACCAATGCAAATAGACACTGAAGCTCTCAGAAACCATCTAATATGTGTTTGGGTGCTGGAGCCATTGTGCTTGAGATTTCTGGATTTTCCAGATAAGCTTAGAGAATTAAAGTTATTGGGACTTGTAACTTGTGCAGCACAATACATGTTAGTACAGAGTGGAGATGGCCTATGATATTGAATAAATGTTCTGAATTGAGAGAGAGGTCTGGAGGGTAAAATAACATAAAATAAGAAATAGTAATTCAAAAAGTTTTTTGTTTTGTTTTGTTTTATCCATCATTTGCCCACCTACCCTGGTTTGTTTTATTTTGTTAAGTGAACTTTCACAGTGTATGCTGTTATTGATGATGGAGCTGCAATTAAATCAAGTACAATATATACTATTGTTTCCAAACTGCCTCTGGTCAGAGAAGGGAATTGTATAAGCAGGGTACTGTCATGAATACATTGTCCAGATTTTCACACTGGCTGACCTACCATAGACATTGAAACACCAAACACAACTATCCAGGCTGAGGTTAGCAATTACACAATGACTCCACCTTGATATAATGGTACAATAGTAATAAAGATATTACAAACCAAGAAATGTGACTGTGGGTTATTTTTCTGTGTTTTTCATAACTGTGATTCAATGTAAAGCTTTATGTGTATATAACACAGTGATGGTGAGTGAAGAGCTGACATCTCAGCTGAGTGCTATTAGCGTTACTAGGGACCCTAAAAAATAGAAGCCTTGATGTGACATGGGGGGTCATTCCGAGTTGATTGCTCGCTAGCAGTTTTTAGCAGCCGTGCAAACGCTATGTTGCCGCCCACTGGGGAGTGTATTTTAGCTTAGCAGAAGTGTGAACGCATGTGCAGCCGAGCTCTGCAAAAACAGTTTGTGCAGTTTCTGAGTAGCTCTGAACCTACTCAGCGCTTGCGATTACTTTAGCCTATTCGTGTCCGGATTTGACGTCAGACACCCGCCCAGCGAACGCCCAGCCACACCTGCGTTTTTTCAGACACGCCTGCCTTTTTACAAACACTCCCTGAAAATGATCAGTTGACACCCAGAAACGTCCTCTTCCTGTCAATCTTCTTGCGGCCATCAGTGCGACTGAAAACTTTGCTACAACCTGTGCACAACCACAACGGGCTTTTGGCCCATACGACTCGCATGCGCATTGTGGCCCATACGCATGCGCAGAAATGCCGATTTTTAGCCTGATCATTGCGCTGCGAACAACGGCAGCTAGTGATCAACTTGGACTGACCCCCATGGTGGCTTATACATATCTATGCAAATATATGCAAACTGAGATCTCTGTATTTCTATTACCATGTTGTATTCAAATCTCTTTGCTGATCCTTTTAAGTATGCTGGAGTAATATTGTTCCTTTTGTTCTTGTCTAAAATAACCCCTCCCATCCATTTGTGAAGGAATATTAATTTGATTGAGCAGCCACCATTTTATATTACTGATTTCAGCTCTCCTAGCAATGACTGTGGCAGAAACTACACTTACAATGTCCTTTCTGGTGCAGTTACCCTCAATTGAATAGTCAGTACCACTTCTTTGATAGTTTGTTGAGTATTTGTAGAATGGCATCAATACAAACAAGTGTTGATCATCTGGTACAGCAAATTATAAACTGCATAAACTTTGTAATGAGTTTCACGGAACTGGTGCTCGCTTCTTCAGACATATATGATTATTTCTAAATGACAATTATTCACCTTACAAACATGTATAATTCATATAACATAATACAATGATATAGTCTTTAGAACTATTTATATATTGTGGTGAGAGGGGTTGTCTGTCACCTGAATTAATCACATTCCTGTGGGATCAGCTACCTCCAAGGGAGACTAAAGCAAAGGCTGTGCAGTCTGCAGTAGCAGTGGAGGTGTGGAACACCAGGTTTTCTGGGCTACACAGATCCAGCTGGAACTCATCATTGAGAGACAGGAAGGGGTTAAAACTCTCATACACCAGGTGCTTTGCTTTGGGCACTGACACCGAATAGCGGCCAGCGAGTAGGCAGGAGTCTCTTTAGTGCCAGGGACTTATAATATTAGCTGTGCCAGTGAGCATAGCAGATTGTTGCTGCATGCCATTGCAGCAGACTGAACGTTAGACTTTAATGCTGGGACATTCACTTTCACCTGTCTGCCTATATCTGTGAATGTTAAAGTGCAGTGCCTGATATAATTAAAAAGACATTGTTTCACTGTGAACCTGCCTGTCGAGAGTCCTCATTTCTTCAACCCTGTTGTATTATATAAATGTATATATATATATATATATATATATATATATTAGTGATGTGCACCGGAAATTTTTCGGGTTTTGTGTTTTGGTTTTGGATTCGGTTCCGCGGCCGTGTTTTGGATTCGGATGTGTTTTGGCAAAACCTCCCTGAAAATTTTTTTGTCGGATTCGGGTGTGTTTTGGATTCGGGTGTTTTTTTACAAAAAACCCTCAAAAACAGCTTAAATCATTGAATTTGGGGGTCATTTTGATCCCATAGTATTATTAACCTCAATAACCATAATTTCCACTCATTTTAAGTCTATTCTGAACACCTCACACCTCACAATATTATTTTTAGTCCTAAAATTTGTACCGAGGTCGCTGGATGACGAAGCTAAGCGACCCAAGTGGCCGACACAAACACCTGGCCCATCTAGGAGTGGCACTGCAGTGTCAGACAGGATGGCACTTCAAAAAAATAGTCCCCAAACAGCACATGATGCAAAGAAAAAAAGGTGCAATGAGGTAGCTGTGTGACTAAGCTAAGCGACCCAAGTGGCCGACACAAACACCTGACCCATCTAGGAGTGGCACTGCAGTGTCAGACAGGATGGCAGATTTAAAAAATAGGCCCCAAACAGCACATGATGCAAAGAAAAAAAGAGGTGCACCAAGGTCGCTGGATGGCTAAGCTAAGCGACCCAAGTGGCCGACACAAACACCTGGCCCATCTAGGAGTGGCACTGAAGTGTCAGACAGGATGGCAGATTTAAAAAATAGTCCCCAAACAGCACATGATGCAAAGAAAAAAAGAGGTGCACCAAGGTCGCTGGATGGCTAAGCTAAGCATCACAAGTGGCCAACACAAACACCTGGCCCATCTAGGAGTGGCACTGCAGTGTCAGGCAGGATGGCACTTCAAAAAAATAGTCCCCAAACAGCACATGATGCAAAGAAAAATTAAAGAAAAAAGAGGTGCAAGATGGAATTGTCCTTGGGCCCTCCCACCCACCCTTATGTTGTATTAACAGGACATGCACACTTTAACGAACCCATCATTTCAGCGACAGGGTCTGCCACACGACTGTGACTGAAATGACTGGTTGGTTTGGGCCCCCACCAAAAAAGAAGCAATCAATCTCTCCTTGCACAAACTGGCTCTACAGAGGCAAGATGTCCACCTCCTCCTCATCGTCCGATTCCTCACCCCTTTCACTGTGTACATCCCCCTCCTCACAGATTATTAATTCGTCCCCACTGGAATCCACCATCTCAGGTCCCTGTGTACTTTCTGGAGGCAATTGCTGCTGGTGAATGTCTCCACGGAGGAATTGATTATAATTCATTTTGATGAACATCATCTTCTCCACATTTTCTGGAAGTAACCTCGTACGCCGATTGCTGACAAGGTGAGCGGCTGCACTAAACACTCTTTCGGAGTACACACTGGAGGGGGGGCAACTTAGGTAAAATAAAGCCAGTTTCTGCAAGGGCCTCCAAATTGCCTCTTTTTCCTGCCAGTATACGTACGGACTGTCTGACGTGCCTACTTGGATGCGGTCACTCATATAATCCTCCACCATTCTTTCAATGGTGACAGAATCATATGCAGTGACAGTAGACGACATGTCAGTAATCGTTGGCAGGTCCTTCAGTCCGGACCAGATGTCAGCACTCGCTCCAGACTGCCCTGCATCACCGCCAGCGGGTGGGCTCGTAATTCTTAGCCTTTTCCTCGCACCCCCAGTTGCGGGAGAATGTGAAGGAGGAGCTGTTGACGGGTCACGTTCCGCTTGACTTGACAATTTTCTCACCAGCAGGTCTTTGAACCTCTGCAGACTTGTGTCTGCCGGAAAGAGAGATACAACGTAGGTTTTAAATCTAGGATCGAGCACGGTGGCCAAAATGTAGTGCTCTGATTTCAACAGATTGACCACCCGTGAATCCTGGTTAAGCGAATTAAGGGCTCCATCCACAAGTCCCACATGCCTAGCGGAATCGCTCTGTTTTAGCTCCTCCTTCAATGTCTCCAGCTTCTTCTGCAAAAGCCTGATGAGGGGAATGACCTGACTCAGGCTGGCAGTGTCTGAACTGACTTCACGTGTGGCAAGTTCAAAGGGTTGCAGAACCTTGCACAACGTTGAAATCATTCTCCACTGCGCTTGAGTCAGGTGTATTCCCCCTCCTTTGCCTATATCGTAGGCAGATGTATAGGCTTGAATGGCCTTTTGCTGCTCCTCCATCCTCTGAAGCATATAGAGGGTTGAATTCCACCTCGTTACCACCTCTTGCTTCAGATGATGGCAGGGCAGGTTCAGGAATGTTTGCTGGTGCTCCAGTCTTCGGCACGCGGTGGCTGAATGCCGAAAGTGGCCCGCAATTCTTCGGGCCACCGACAGCATCTCTTGCACGCCCCTGTCGTTTTTTAAATAATTCTGCACCACCAAATTCAATGTATGTGCAAAACATGGAACGAGCTGGAATTTGCCCAGATGTAATGCACGCACAATATTGGTGGCGTTGTCAGATGTCACAAATCCCCAGGAGAGTCCAATTGGGGTAAGCCATTCTGCGATGATGTTCCTCAGTTTCCGTAAGAGGTTGTCAGCTGTGTGCCTCTTATGGAAAGCGGTGATACAAAGCGTAGCCTGCCTAGGAACGAGTTGGCGTTTGCGAGATGCTGCTACTGGTCCCGCCGCTGCTGTTCTTGCTGCGGGAGGCAATACATCTACCCAGTGGGCTGTCACAGTCATATAATCCTGAGTCTGCCCTGCTCCACTTGTCCACATGTCCGTGGTTAAGTGGACATTGGGTACAACTGCATTTTTTAGGACACTGGTGACTCTTTTTCTGACGTCTATGTACATTTTCGGTATCGCCTGCCTAGAGAAATGGAACCTAGATGGTATTTGGTACCGGGGACACAGTACCTCAATCAAGTCTCTAGTTGCCTGTGAATTAACGGTGGATACCGGAAACACGTTTCTCACCACCCAGGCTGCCAAGGCCTGAGTTATCCGCTTTGCAGCAGGAAGACTGCTGTGATATTTCATCTTCCTCGCAAAGGACTGTTGGACAGTCAATTGCTTACTGGAAGTAGTACAAGTGGTCTTCCAACTTCCCCTCTGGGATGATGATCGACTCCCAGCAGCAACAACAGCAGCGCCAGCAGCAGTAGGCATTACACTCAAGGATGCATCAGAGGAATCCCAGGCAGGAGAGGACTCGTCAGACTTGACAGTGACATGGCCTGCAGGACTATTGGCTTTCCTGTCTAAGGAGGAAATTGACACTGAGGGAGTTGGTGGTGTGGTTTGCAGGAGCTTGGTTACAAGAGGAAGGGATTTAGTGGTCAGTGGACTGCTTCCGCTGTCATCCAAAGTTTTTGAACTTGTCACTGACTTATTATGAATGCGGTCCAGGTGACGTATAAGGGAGGATGTGCCTAGGTGGTTAACGTCCTTACCCCTACTTATTACAGCTTGACAAAGGCAACACACGGCTTGACACCAGTTGTCCGCATTTCTGCTGAAATAATTCCACACCGAAGAGGTGATTTTTTTTGTATTTTGACCAGGCATGTCAATGGCCATATTCGTCCCACGGACAACAGGTGTCTCCCCGGGTGCCTGACTTAAACAAACCACCTCACCATCAGAATCCTCCTTGTCAATTTCCTCCCCAGCGCCAGCAACACCCATATCCTCATCCTGGTGTACTTCAACAGTGACATCTTCAATTTGACTATCAGGAACTGGACTGCGGGTACTCCTTCCAGCACTTGCAGGGGGCGTGCAAATGGTGGAAGGCCCAACCTCTTTCCGTCCAGTGTTGGGAAGGTCAGGCATCGCAACCGACACAATTGGACTCTCCTTGGGGATTTGTGATTTAGAAGTACGCACAGTTCCTTGCTGTGCTTTTGCCATCTTAACTCTTTTAAGTTGTCTAGTAGGAGGATGAGTGCTTCCATCCTCAGGTGAAGCTGAACCACTAGCCTTGAACATAGGCCAGGGCCTCAGCCGTTCCTTGCCACTCCGTGTCGTAAATGGCACATTGGCAAGTTTACGCTTCTCCTCAGACGATTTTGATTTAGATTTTTAGGTCATTTTACTGAGCTTTATTTTTTTGGATTTTACATGCTCTCTACTATGACATTGTGCATCGGCCTTGGCAGACGACGTTGATGGCATTTCATCGTCTCGGCCATGACTAGTGGCAGCAGCTTCAGCACGAGGTGGAAGTGGATCTTGATCTTTCCCTATTTTACCCTCCACATTATTGTTCTCCATTTTTTAATGTGTGGAATTATATGCCAGTAATAGATCAACGTATAATACTGGTGGTCACTGGTCAGCAAAACTCTGCACTGTACTCCTCCTATATAATACTGCTGGTCCCCAGTCCCCACAATAAAGCAGTGTGAGCACAGATATATGCAGCACACTGAGCACAGATATGGAGCGTTTTTCAGGCAGACAACGTATACTGGTGGTCACTGGTCAGCAAAACTCTGCACTGTACTCCTCCTATATAATACTGCTGGTCCCCAGTCCCCACAATAAAGCAGTGTGAGCACAGATAATATATGCAGCACACTGAGCACAGATATGGAGCGTTTTTCAGGCAGACAACGTATAATACTGGTGGTCACTGGTCAGCAAAACTCTGCACTGTACTCCTCCTATATAATACTACTGGTCCCCAGTCCCCACAATAAAGCAGTGTGAGCACAGATATATGCAGCACACTGAGCACAGATATGGAGCGTTTTTCAGGCAGACAACAGATAATACTGGTGGTCACTGGTCAGCAAAACTCTGCACTGTACTTTTCCTATATAATACTGCTGGTCCTCAGTCCCCACAATAAAGCAGTGTGCGCACAGATATATGCAGCACACTGAGCACAGATATGGAGCGTTTTTCAGGCAGACAACGTATAATACTGGTGGTCACTGGTCAGCAAAACTCTGCACTGTACTCCTCCCATATAATACTGCTGGTCCCCAGTCCCCACAATAAAGCAGTGTGAGCACAGATATATGCAGCACACTGAGCACAGATATGGAGCGTTTTTCAGGCAGACAACGTATACTGGTGGTCACTGGTCAGCAAAACTCTGCACTGTACTCCTCCTATATAATACTGCTGGTCCCCAGTCCCTACAATAAAGCAGTGTGAGCACAGATATATGCAGCACACTGAGCACAGATATGGAGCGTTTTTCAGGCAGACAACGTATACTGGTGGTCACTGGTCAGCAAAACTCTGCACTGTACTCCTCCTATATAATACTGCTGGTCCCCAGTCCCCACAATAAAGCAGTGTGAGCACAGATATATGCAGCACACTGAGCACAGATATGGAGCGTTTTTCAGGCAGACAACGTATACTGGTGGTCACTGGTCAGCAAAACTCTGCACTGTACTCCTCCTATATAATACTGCTGGTCCCCAGTCCCCACAATAAAGCAGTGTGAGCACAGATATATGCAGTACACTGAGCACAGATATGGAGCATTTTTCAGGCAGACAACGTATACTGGTGGTCACTGGTCAGCAAAACTCTGCACTGTACTCCTCCTATATAATACTGCTGGTCCCCAGTCCCCACAATAAAGCAGTGTGAGCACAGATATATGCAGCACACTGAGCACAGATATGGAGCGTTTTTCAGGCAGACAACGTATACTGGTGGTCACTGGTCAGCAAAACTCTGCACTGTAATCCTCCTATATAATACTGCTGGTCCCCAGTCCCCACAATAAAGCAGTGTGAGCACAGATATATGCAGCACACTGAGCACAGATATGGAGCGTTTTTCAGGCAGGCAACGTATACTGGTGGTCACTGGTCAGCAAAACTCTGCACTGTACTCCTCCTATATAATACTGCTGGTCCCCAGTCCCCACAATAAAGCAGTGTGAGCACAGATATATGCAGCACACTGAGCACAGATATGGAGCGTTTTTCAGGCAGACAACGTATACTGTGGTCACTGGTCAGCAAAACTCTGCACTGTACTCCTCCTATAATACTGTGGTCCCCAGAATAAAGATATTTGCACTGCAGCCCACTGAAACAAAGTGAGAGGACGCCAGCCACGTCCTCCCACTATCATTTCCAATGCACGAGTGAAAAATGGCGGCGACGCACGGCTTTATATAGAATCGGAATCTCACGAGAATCCGACAGCAGGATGATGACGTTCGGGCGCGCTTGGGTTAACCGAGCAAGGCGGGAAGAGTCGAATCTGCCTCGGAACCGTGTAAAAAGGGTGAAGTTCGGGGGGGTTCGGATTCCAACGAACCGAACCCGCTCATCACTAATATATATATATATATTTTTTTTTTTACTGTATATATAAATATATATATATTTATATATATGTATAAACATTATATAATTGTACTAGCTGAATACCAGTGCTTCACTACAGAATTTCAAGTATAATGCCAATCTTTGTCAGGCCGCACCTCTGGACTGGCCTTCCCCAGACTGATGCTGTCAAAAGGCTGGCACTGAGGAGAATAACCCATCTCCTCTGCCCCATCCCGCTTCTGATGCTGTCCTGCTCAGTGATGTAAATGCTGGGCTGACAAGCTCTGCCAGCAGTATGTTAAATATGTAAGGTTTGCAGCGATAGGCTGACTATTCCAATGGGCCCAGGGTCCTTTGGAATAGTCCTTGCTTAGCCCTCCTTAGGGCTCCTCCTTTGAGGTAAAAAGGTAAAGATTTTCGCACAACACTTAAGGTCACTGGGATAGCTGTCAGTACCCTTTACACAGCAGATAAGCAGTTGCTGACTATCAAGCTTTTCTATGATGCATTTAAGAGTCAAAATGTCTATTTCTCCTTTCCTCCTAGTGCTCTCTGAGAGGTTCGGCAATGTTTAGATCAAGTGACAGGTTAACCTCTGATAATTGAGACACTATCCTCTCCTGACTGGAAATAGGTTGGTTAAGTACTTAAAAGGCAAAGATCACAGACTCATCACAAAATCTCTTGAACCATAAGGATGGACTACCTTGCTAGTGGCATTTGCAGAGCAGTCCATTATTCAAATAGGGGAGCCACACCTAGCAATGCTTGACAGTGTTTAGGGGTGGCAGTTGATTTGGCTCGCCTATTTGAATAATGGACTGCTGTGCAACTGCCACTGACAAGAAAGTCCAGGAACAGAGCATTGTGTCCTCACCCCTCCGTGACTTGATATCACTGGCACCATGCATTCCTTATAGCCCCGGCTGGGTGGGCTGTCTTAACTCTCCTCTGGGAGGAGGGAATTCAGAAATAATCATCTCACCCCTTTTAACCACTTTGTGGGTGGAATTTTGAAAATCCCTTCTTAGTGGGTGCCTACATCACAAAAGCAAGCTGCTGCCCAAATGTCAAGTTCCTAGGCCTTATGGTTCAGGAGATTTTGTGATGAGTCAGTGGTACTTGCCTTTCATATAATAGATTTAGATATTCAAATTTGTGTAGTTAAAGCAGCAGTCTTGTGAAACGCATAACAAAGTTTATGCAGTTTATCACATGCTGTAGATGATCAGAACAGGTTTATACTGATGCCATAGTACGAATCTTCAGTAAAATATTTATTGGGCAGTACGGATGGTGTAATGGTTAGCATTACTGCCTCACAGCACTGAGGTCATGGGTTCAATTCCCACCATGGCCCTAACTGTGCAGAGTTTGTATATTTTCCCTGTAGTTGCGTGGGTTTCCTCCCACAATCCAAAAATATACTGGTAGGTTAATTGGCTCCCAACAAAATTAACCCTAGCATGATTGTGTCTGTGTGTACATGTGATAGGGAATATTGATTATAAGATCCACTGGGGCAGGGACTGATGTGAATGAGCAAATATTCTCTGTAAAGCGACTGGTAATAAATAATAATAAATAAATTATTCAGAAGAAGTGGAACTGACTATTCAGTTGGGGAGACCTGTGCTAGAAAGGACATTTTTTGCATTTGGATTCTGATGAAGAATTCCCGGATTTTTTTCTACTTTCAAGGCAGCAAACACCACCAATTGTTTGGACCTTATACACCAAGCGGTTTGGGCGCTGGTCCATATATTTGTACTCAGAAACTACATCTGCCTTCATGCAATGCAAGTAATGGGCAAGTCTACAAATGCACAGTTATGGGCGAATTAAGCGCCTGATTCAGACCTGATCACTGTTGTGTGAAATCGCACAGCTGCCAAAAATGGAATGACTGCACATGCACCGCAATGCACAGGCGCGAGCCCAAACAGTGACAGAATGGTGCGAAAATTTCGATCGCTAGGTGTACGCAAGGTGATTGAAAGGAAGCGGACGTTTGTTGATGGTAACTGGCCGTTTTCTGGGAGTGTCAGGAAAAACGCAGGTACGCCCAAGTATTTTCAGGGCGGGTGTGTGACATCAGCTCCGGCCCCGAACAGTCTGATTCTGTCGCACTGGAGGAGTAAGTCTTGTGCTACGCACGGACTGGAAAAAACATTTGATGGTGAGTGAGATGCAAATGGATTTGCAGCTGTCCACTGTCTGGTGAAGTTTTCACATGGCGTACGCATGGAATCGCACACTTGCACTGGGAGGATTTTCACTCTGCCTGGGAAGCGACTGTCTGATCGCAGACCTCTGCAAATTGGCAGAGTCCGATCAGGTCTGAATTAGAGATGAGCCCCTTCCCCCTGAACTTCACGTCCCGAGCCCGGATCCGAGTCCGGCTTGGGACTTCCCACCAGACTCAGAACCAGAACGAGGCAAAACGTCATCATCCCGCTGTTGGATTCTCGTGGCTTTTGGATTCCATATAAGGAGCCATGCATCGCTGCCATTTTCACTCCAGTCCTGGAGAGTGTAGCGAGAGGACGTGTCTCCATCCTCAGTGTCTGTCTGTGCAGGAAAGTGGTGTGGCGACCTGTTCTTATGTGTCATTCTAGTGCTGTCTTGTGCTGCATCAGTCCAGTGGTGCTGTGTTGTGCTGCATCAGTCCAGTGGTGGTGTCCTGTGCTGCCATAAGTCCAGTGGTGGTGTCATGTGCTGCCATAAGTCCAGTGGTGGTGTCATGTGCTGCCATAAGTCCAGTGCTGCTGCTGTATAAGTCCAGTGCAGTGGTGCTATGTTGTGCTGCATCAGTTCAGTGGTGGTGTCCTGTGCTGCCATAAGTCCAGTGGTGCTGCTGTATAAGTCCAGTGCAGTGGTGGTATCCTGTGCTGCCATAAGTCCAGTGGTGGTGCCCTGTGCTGCTGCTGTATAAGTCCAGGGGTACTGCCGTAAAAGTCCAGTCCAGTGGTACTGCCGTAAAAGTCCAGTCCAGTGGTACTGCCGTATAAGTCAATTCCAGTGGTACTGCGTATAAGTCCAGTTATATTGCCGTATAAGTCCAGTGGTACAGCCGTATAAGTTCAGGGGCATGCCGTATAAGTCCAGTGGTACTGCCATATAAGTCCAGTGATACTCCCGTATAAGTTCTGGGGTACTGCCGTATAAGTCCAGTGGTACTGCCGTATAAGTCCAGTCCAGTGGTGCAGCCGTATAAGTTCAAGGGTACTGCTGTATAAGTTCTGGGGTACTGCCGTATAAGTCCAGTGGTACTGCCGTATAAGTCCAGTCAAGTGGTGCAGACGTATAAGTCCAGGCGTACTGCCGTATAAGTTCAGTCCAGTGGTACTGCCATATAAGTCCAGTGGTACTGCCGTATAAGTCCAGTGGTACTGCCGTATAAGTCCAGGGGTACTGTTAGGGTTATTATTATCCAAATAATTTTGACAGGCTTTGCCATGTGTGTGTGGTTTAGGGGTACACTCTTCTGTGCCGCACATTGTTATATAACTCCATCCAAATAAAAGGGTTATTATTATCCAAATTATTTTTACAGGCTTTGCCGTGTGTGTGTGTGTGGTTTAGGGGTACACTTTCCTGTGCCACCAATATTGTGCGTGTATTACATCTGGGCAAATTCCAGCACGTCCCATGTTTTGCACAAACAATTAATTTGGTGGTGCAGAATTTTTAGAGAAATGACAGGGGTGTGCATGTGCAGGAGATGCTGTCGGTGGCCTGGAAAATTGCGGGCCACTTTCGACATTCAGTCACTGCGTGCCAATCCTAGATGGGCCAGGTGTTTGTGCCGCACACTTGTGTCACTTAGCTTAGTCATACAGCAACCTTGGTGCACCTCTTTTTCTTCTTTGCATCATATGCTGTTTGGGGACTAGTTTTTTTAAGTGCCATCCTGTCTGACACTGCAGTGCCACTCCTAGATGGGCCAGGTGTTTGTGCCTCACACTTGTGTCGCTTTGCTTATTCATACAGCAACCTTGGTGCACCCTATTTTCTTCTTTGCATGATGTGCTGTTTGGGGCCTATTTTTTAAATCTGCCATCCTGTCTGCCACTGCAATGCCACTCCTAGATGGGCCAGGTGTTTGTGCTGCACACTTGTGTCACTTAGCTTAGCCATCCAGCTACCTCATTGCACCTCTTTTTCTTCTTTGCATGATGTGCTGTTTGGGGCCTATTTTTTAAATCTGCCATCCTGTCTGCCGCTGCGTGCCACTCCTAGATGGGCCAGGTGTTTGTGCCGCGCACTTGTGTCGCTTAGCATAGTCATCCAGCGACCTTGGTGCAACCTGTTGGCCTAAAAAAAAATATTGTGAGGTGTGAGGTGTTCAGAATAGACTGGAAATTAGTGGAAATGAATGTTATTGAGATTAATAATACTGTAGGATCAAAATTACCCCCAAATTCAAAAATCATCCAGATCCAAAACCAAAACTCGAAAGGGTGGTTTTGGCAAAACCAAGCCAGATCCAAAACATGAGTGAGGATCCAGATCCAAAACACAAAACGTGGAAAATGCCCACCACTCATCTCTAGTCTGAATTAGGCCCAAAGGTCAGTTGTTAGCAGCACTGAAATGGCTTCCAGTGGCTTATGTCTCAGATTTTTGATTGCAACATGTGGAGGTGTGAGCAGAGAAACATCTTGCGTGCAATGATCACATCACCACCTGTATGGTAATGTGCAAAATATGTGATATTGGAACAATGAGCAAAGTTCCACCTACCATATTTATGAATGGGAGGCATTCTCTTTGCCGGCTGTAAGGAAACCAACGCCAGAATCCAGTGAAATACCAGAGGTCGGAATCCCACCCACCACCCGCAATGCCCACCCGATGGGGAATATAACCCTGTGGCGACCTAAGGTCACCACCGGGCCCGAAGCATTGCGAGTGCAGCGAGCCCACGAGGGGACACACTGCGTTCACCACCGGTATTCCAGCTATCGGGATCCTGGCGTTGGTCTCCTGCCCGCCGGAATCCTGACAGCCAGAATATCATACTGAATCCTTATATATGGCACAACATCATATATTTTTAATGTGCATCCTCAAGGATATGAAAGCAAAATATGTGGAAGTGATGTTGTGCCATTATGGATGCTCATACCTGTCCTGACCAGTGACGTGCGGTGAGTTCAATGGCTGGGGAGGCACTGGCTTCTCCAGTACATCCCCATCAGCCTGTGTGTATCGCCTCCGGCGGGAGACTGCAGCAGGCATTGACGCTGCTGAAGCTGCTGCCTGAAAGGAGGAGGAGGAGAGCGCCGGCCTCCGCTGCACAATGCACTCCCAGCCATAGGCGTGCGCAGCTAAATATATTAGGGGGTGCACCGCAGGAAGGGTGTATCTAGCACCACCCAGGAGCGTGTCTATCACTATTTTACATTCTCTCAGTAAAATCACATGGCTTAATCTAATTTCTCCCCAGTTCCTAGTAATAAAGTAGATATAATACACCCCAGAGAAATACAATGAAACATAATGGTGCAACCACCGCCCAGTACTGACTGTCCGCTATGGATAACCCTGAGTTCTAGCTGCTGCTGCACCCTATCGCTGCTTACACTTCCAGAACCTATCCCTGACCCAGTGGTGAAATCAGAGAGTGGTGGGTCTAAGTGCATATACATTCCTCCCCTCACACACACACCACACCCTTTGCACCCCCAGCACCTACACCCTGATTTTGAGCTGGCCACTCTGAAAACTACAGGATATTTAGGGAGCCAAACATTTGAGTTTTAATATAACACAAGTAAAGATTAATATTTACACATGTGCTATCAGAGCCACATTTGCCTCTTCCTATACCATCAGACCCCTCCTCTGCAGGACACCAGCATTTGTCACACATGTCCCCATGCTCACCAGCTACTGACAGTAGTGCCCCTTGTTCACATTACGCCACACGGTAGGAGCCAAAATTTACATTAAGCCACACAGTATGAGCCAAAATTCACATTACACCACACGGTATGAGCCAAAATTCACATTACGCCACACAGTATGAGCCAAAATTCATATCACGCCACACGGTATGATCCAAAATTAACATTACGCCACACAGTATGAGCCAAAATTCACATTACGCCACACGGTATCAGCCAAAATTCACATTACGCCACACGGTATGAACCAAAATTCACATTACGTCACATGCTATGAGCCAAAATTCACATTACGCCACACAGTATGAGCCAAAATTCACATTACGTCACACGGTATGAGCCAAAATTCACATTAAGCCACACAGTATGAGCCAAAATTCACATTACGCCACATAGTATGAGCCGAAATTTACATTATGCCACATGGTATGAGCCAAAATTCACATTACGCCACACGGTATGAGCCAAAATTCACATTATGCCACAGGGTATGAGCCAAAATTCACATTACGCCACACGGTATGAGCCGAAATTCACATTACACCACACGGTATGATCCAAAATTAACATTACACCACACGGAAGGAGCCGAAATTCACATTATGCCACATGGTATGAGCCAAAATTCACATTACGCCACACGGTATGAGCCGAAATTCACATTATGCCACATGGTATGAGCCGAAATTCACATTACGCCACGCGGTATGAGCCAAATTCACATTACACCACACGGTATGAGCCGAAATTCACATTACGCCACACGGTATGATCCAAAATTAACATTACACCACACGGTAGGAGCCGAAATTCACATTATGTCACATGGTATGAGCCAAAATTCACATTACGCCACACGGTATGAGCCGAAATTCACATTATGCCACATGGTATGAGGTTCACCAACACCTGGCCACTGCTGCTCAATCCACTTCACGGCTGCAGGCCAGCTGAGGATGCTGAAAATGAAGACCACAGAGCCACGCCGGGTCCTGACTGTTACTGCCGGCTACAGTCCACCACTGAGATCAATCATAGCTGCATGGGGGAGGGCTGTCAGCAGCAGCCTTGTCCATGCAGCTGCAAAAAAATAAAGAAAAATCAACTGAACGACCTGGGGACACATACAAAACCATGTGCACTGCAGGGAGGGCAGACAGGGCTGTCTTAACAGCAGTGTAGGCCCCTGGGCACAGCAATGCACTGGGCCCCCTACCCATCCCCCTGTGGTAGGGGTGGGGGGGGGGTGCTATCAGGGGCAGCTTTGATGTCCCGCGGGCGGTAGGGGGGTGTTCTATCTTCCGCTCACCATGTAGGACCTGGAGCAGTAATTTCTGCTAATTACTCCTTTATTGCACAGATGGGGCTAAACAGTAGAAGAGGGCATTGGGCTGAATGAAGAAGCCCTGGTACATGAATTTTAGGGTGGTAGCCTAGGGGGTGTTTAATATATAGGGGAGGGGTGGATAGTGGAGTGGGCTTAATAATTATCATTTTCCGGTGGGAGGGCAGCTTGCTTGACTGCAGATACAGTATCTCAAGTTCCTGAAAATATATTTCTTAGCTTTGAACAGGATAAAAAAAACTAAAGAGTCCCACTTTTCACAAGGTACTGGGGACTTAGGGCTCAGAGTTCAGGTGCCAGAGCAATTCACCAATGAAAACCTAAAACTGCATATTAGGCGTGTGGAACTGGAGCAGGGACCAGCTGCTTGAAGGCTGATATTTCTGGTTCTGGGCATAGTAGAGAGAAGCTGCCAGTGTCCACCAAAAGGAGAGAGTCACAGCTTTTGGTTTATACCCCCAGAAAAACTCTAAGTCAGACAGAACCCGAGATATCTGGCTGGGAAGAACAATTAACAGGCTTGGATTGGGACCACTACTTTGAGGTCGGATATCTCCGGTTCCCCAGGGACGATTTTCAAATATCTGGTACCCCTGGAAAGAGGGGACCCTCAGCTATCAGCCTCGGGCCCTTATACTCCTGGGGCCCTTGGGCAAGAGCCCATTGATCCCATACGAAAAGACAGCCCTGGGGGCAGGTATAACATGTGCAGAGAGAGAGAGATTTGGGTGGGTTATTTTTTTTCTGTGCAGGGTAAATACTGGCTGCTTTATTTTTACACTGCAAATTAGATTTCAGTTTGAGCACACCCTAACCAAATCTAACTCTCTCTGAACATGTTATATCTGCCCCCCCCCCCCCCCCCCCTGCAGTGCACATTGTTTTGTCCAACTGCTAACAAATTTGCTGCTGCGATCAACTCTGAATTAACCCCAGAGTTGGAAGTGAGTGGGGACCAGTCACACACTGCATAGTAGTTGTTGGTTACCAATGGCAACTAAAACCAGTTGGGACTCCTATCTGCAACGAAGCAAACACAGGTGGCGAGAAGACCTGCTCTCCAAAACTTGAGCAGGAATATTAGGTGGATGACCAAGCATTAATCACTCCCTGACCTACCTGACCCATAGAGGCCATAACCCCTGCAGGGGCAGAATTTCAGCCAACTCATTAGACAGCAAAGAGAGACCTACCTGTACAGTAGGTGGGCTTTTACAACTGGATGAACCGGTGGACCTTGTATAGTAATTTTGAATACTGGCCTTTGTTTTACATTTACTGATATAACTCTCCTTATCCGGCTTAGTTTAGGAGTTTTAAAACCAATTTTACATTGGTACTCTTGCCACCGTCACAGATCGCTTAGATGCCATTCATACAAATAAAAAAAATAAAAAATTTGGCACAACAGATCAGAGGCCCTCATTCCGAGTTGGTCGGTCGCAAGGCGAATTTAGCAGAGTTACACACGCTAAGCCGCCGCCTACTGGGAGTGAATCTTATCTTCTTAAAATTGCGACCGATGTATTCGCAATATTGCGATTACTAACTACTTAGCAGTTTCAGAGTAGCTTCAGACTTACTCTGCCTGTGCGATCAGTTCAGTGCTTGTCGTTCCTGGTTGACGTCACAAACACACCCAGCGTTCGCCCAGGCACTCCCACCGTTTCTCCGGCCACTCCTGCGTTTTTTCCGGAAACGGTAGCGTTTTCAGCCACACGCCCCTGAAACGCTGTGTTTCCGCCCAGTAACACCCATTTCCTGTCAATCACATTACGATCGCCGGAGCGATGAAAAAGCCGTGAGTAAAATTACTTTCTACATAGCAAAGTTACTTGGCGCAGTCGCAGTGCGAACATTGCGCATGCGTACTAAGCGGATTTTCATTGCGATGCGATGAAAAATACCGAGCGATCAACTCGGAATGAGGGCCAGTATTCACTAAAATATCCCCCAGCTAGAAGTGTTGTGTCCTAGCTGCATTTAGGGCCTGGACAGCATCTGTGTCTCTCTGTATACCTTGGAATGGAGAGAACACTTTAAATATATTTTCTTTACTTTATTACAGAGTGTTTAAATGAATCTGACCCAACGCCAGTGAGTCAGTCTATTTACTCAGCAAGGCAACAGCAGATTCCACCCGTGCAAGCAGTTTATTCTCCTATTAAACTATACGCTGTGATGTTTCATTACAGCTTGTTACCATTTTATACACTTTCTAATACTACTTGCTGCAAGTCTGTAAGAAGTACTCTTTCTTCTATATTTCCAGCCATTAAACATTAATTTTAATGCCAGGACTAAGCTGTAAATTGTATGTTATTGAGTTGGTCCCATCTCATCCTTTCAGATTAAGAATAGAAGGCCTGTTTCAGAGATGTACACGAATGCATTCACAGCTGCGATCCCATTTGCGGCAGATGTGCGGCAATGTGATAATGGCGTAGTCACCTGGTTGCAGCAATCAACCATCTGACTAACCCTGTGGCCATGCAGAATGGCTGTGGTAACTGAGATGCTGGTGCCATGTATTTTGTGTGTGAGATCGCAGATGTAGGCTGAAACACACCATGAAAACGCTCCTGACACACCTGTGTTGTTGTCGCCACTCCCCGTAACTGCCCCCAAAAGGTACCAGATTATCAGTCAATTGGCAAATAAATCCTCACTGCGAGTTTGCAAAGGTTACCTGACACGTGTGCAGTGTGATTGCAACGCATGTGCACTCAGACCATTAATTGCTCAAATGTGTAAATATTGGCATTGAATTCATCTGCGAATAAGGCGCAGAGTACCCATCCAATTGCCAGAGGCGTCACTAGGGTTGGTGACAGGTGTCACTCGGTGTGGTAACTCATGGTGTTGCCCCCCTATGGACCTTACTGCGCGTGCTCACAAAGTAAGAGCAATCGCATCCAACTTATGTGAACGCCTCTGCCTGATTTGACAGGCAGAGGAGGCCACGGGGTGGCGACGCGGCATTGTGGAGTTATCGACACGGCATTGCGGGGGAATGCCGTCATAAATGGAGATGGGTGCGGGGAGGCCTTGTGATGTCACACGCGGACGCTGCAATTGGAAACATGGCGGCGTCTTACCCTAAATCAGCAATGTGATCACAATTGTATTACGATTGCATCACTGGCCGCCAATAGCATGCTGGGAGGCTTTGCCCTGTGCTGGGCGTCCCCAAGAATGCAAGAGATAGCAGTTACAGTTTTGTTATTTTGGCAAAACTGCAACTGAAGCTTAATAAGGCACCTAGGCCAGTATGCAATTACACGCGGAGAAACATCGGGAGCGAAAAACTGATGCTTCTTTGATATTTTTTTTTTTTTTGGCTATCCAATAAGGTCACCTGAAGTACAAAAAGTACATTTTCTCCCGAAAACACACAGGTTCAATGAAACCTGTGTGTTTTCAGCAGCCCTGTTTTCGGACAAAAACTGGACTGTTTTCAGGGATTTTGCTTCGCCTGCCTGAGGCTCGTGGCGGCTTTTTGGGGTTAATTGAACAGCCCCCAGTGACGCAAATACCCGCGGTCAATGATCGCAGGTACTTGAATACCGGCCTCACTTGCATTCCCCCACTTAAGGAAAACAAAAGTTTTATATATATATATATATATATATATATATATATATATTTATTTATTTATTTATTTTGCACAAGCGCAGCACTTCTGGGCCTGGTGACTAAATAAACATCTTTTAACAAAGGCATAGGTGTGGCAAAGTTTCAAAGCCCGTTAATCTGAGGCACTTTTGTCAGGTCACCTGGGAAAGCTGGATCATGCTGTTTTGTCATATTGGGAGAGCTGGATCATGTATATGTATATATTTATGTATAAACGTGGACGAATATATATATATATATATGTATATATATATACAGTGGTCGAAGTGGAAATTTTGAGGTGAAGGTATGGAAAGTGAAGCCTGTTATTAAGTGCGCGCCTTCGCTCCGAAAAAGGGGGCATTGCCACTCAAAAGTAGTGATGAGCGGGTTCGGTTTCTCGGAAACCGAACCCCCCCGAACTTCACCCTTTTTACACGGGTCCGAGCCATACTCGGATTCTCCCGTATGGCTCGGGTAACCCGAGCGCGCCCGAACGTCATCATCCCGCTGTCGGATTCTCGCGAGATTCGGATTCTATATAAGCAGCCGCGCGTCGCCGCCATTTTCACTCGTGCATTGGAAATGTTAGGGAGAGGACGTGGCTGGCGTCCTCTCCGTTTATGTTGATGCATTGCAAATATTTTGTGCTTGCTTATTACTTAATTGTGGGGACTGGGGAGCAGCTGTATATAGGAGGAGTACAGTGCAGAGTTTTGCTGACAGTGACCACCAGTAATACGTTGTCTGCCTGAAAAACACTCCATATCTGTGCTCAGTGTGCTGCATATATCTGTGCTCACACTGCTTAATTGTGGGGACTGGGGAGCAGCTGTATTATATAGGAGGAGTACAGTGCAGAGTTTTGCTGACAGTGACCACCAGTATACGTTGTCTGCCTGAAAAACACTCCATATCTGTGCTCAGTGTGCTGCTTTATTGTGGGGACTGGGGACCACCAGTATAATATTATATAGGAGGAGTACAGTGCAGAGTTTTGCTGACCAGTGACCACCAGTATATAATATATAGCATTACGGTACAGTAGGCCACTGCTGTACCTACCTCTGTGTCGTCATTAAGTATACTAGTATCCATCTACATTCTATACCTGTGGTGCATTTTAGTTTTGCAGTTTGCCGACAGTCTGACACAGTGACCACCAGTATATATAGCAGTACGGTACGGAAGGCCACTGCTGTACCTACCTCTGTGTCGTCATTAAGTATACTATCCATCTACATTCTATACCTGTGGTGCATTTTAGTTTTGCAATTTGCTGACACAGTGACCACCAGTATATATAGCAGTACGGTACGGAAGGCCACTGCTGTACCTACTTCTGTGTCGTCATTAAGTATACTATCCATCTACATTCTATACCTGTGGTGCCTTTTAGTTTTGCAGTTTGCTGACACAGTGACCACTAGTATACTATATATAGCAGTACGGTACGGAAGGCCACTGCTGTACCTACCTCTGTGTCGTCATTAAGTATACTATCCATCTACATTCTATACCTGTGGTGCATTTTAGTTTTGCAGTTTGCTGACACAGTGACCACCAGTATACTATATATAGCAGTACGGTACAGAAGGCCACTGCTGTACCTACCTCTGTGTCGTCATTAAGTATACTATCCATCTACATTCTATACCTGTGGTGCATTTTAGTTTTGCAGTTTGCTGACACAGTGACCACCAGTATATATAGTAGTACGGTACGGAAGGCCACTGCTGTACCTACCTCTGTGTCGTCAAGTATACTATCCATCCATACCTGTGGTGCATTTCAGTTTTGCACAGTTTGCTGACCACCAGTATATAATATATAGCATTACGGTACAGTAGGCCACTGCTCTACCTACCTCTGTGTCGTCAAGTATACTAGCTTAGTCACACAGCGACCTTGGTGCGCCTCTTTTTTTCTTTGCATCATGTGCTGTTTGGGGACAATTTTTTTGAAGTGCCATCCTGCCTGACACTGCAGTGCCACTCCTAGATGGGCCAGGTGTTTGTGTCGGCCACTTGTGTTGCTTATCTTAGTCACACAGAGACCTTGGTGCGCCTCTTTTTTTCTTTGCATCATGTGCTGTTTGGGGACTATTTTTTTGAAGTGCCATCCTGCCTGACACTGCAGTGCCACTCCTAGATGGGCCAGGTGTTTGTGTCGGCCACTAGTGTCGCTTATCTTAGTCACACAGCGACCTTGGTGCGCCTCTTTTTTTCTTTGCATCATGTGCTGTTTGGGGACAATTTTTTTGAAGTGCCATCCTGTCTGACACTGCAGTGCCACTCCTAGATGGGCCAGGTGTTCGTGTCGGCCACTTGTGTCGCTTAGCTTAGTCACACAGCGACCTTGGTGCGCCTCTTTTTTTCTTTGCATCATGTGCTGTTTGGGGACAATTTTTTTGAAGTGCCATCCTGCCTGACACTGCAGTGCCACTCCTAGATGGGCCAGGTGTTTGTGTCGGCCACTTGTGTCGCTTATCTTAGTCACACAGCGACCTTGGTGCGCCTCTTTTTTTCTTTGCATCATGTGCTGTTTGGGGACTATTTTTTTGAAGTGCCATCCTGCCTGACACTGCAGTGCCACTCCTAGATGGGCCAGGTGTTTGTGTCGGCCACTTGTGTCGCTTATCTTAGTCACACAGCGACCTTGGTGCGCCTCTTTTTTTCTTTGCATCATGTGCTGTTTGGGGACAATTTTTTTGAAGTGCCATCCTGTCTGACACTGCAGTGCCACTCCTAGATGGGCCAGGTGTTCGTGTCGGCCACTTGTGTCACTTAGCTTAGTCACACAGCGACCTTGGTGCGCCTCTTTTTTTCTTTGCATCATGTGCTGTTTGGGGACTATTTTTTTGAAGTGCCATCCTGCCTGACACTGCAGTGCCACTCCTAGATGGGCCAGGTGCTTGTGTCGGCCACTTGTGTCGCTTAGCTTAGCCATCCAGCGACCTCGGTGCAAATTTTAGGACTAAAAATAATATTGTGAGGTGTTCAGAATAGACTGGAAATGAGTGGAAATTATGGTTATTGTGGTTAATAATACTATGGGATCAAAATGACCCCCAAATTCTATGATTTAAGCTGTTTTTTAGGGTTTTTTGAAAAAAAACACCCGAATGCAAAACACACCCGAATCCGACGAAAAATTTTCGGTGAGGTTTTGCCAAAACGCGTCCGAATCCAAAACACGGCCGCGGAACCGAATCCAATACCAAAACCCAAAACCCAAAAAATGTCCGGTGCACATCACTACTCAAAAGGGGACGTGCCCTTAGGTGTATCACACCATATACCCCTTATACACATTATACACCACAATAGTAGGACCCCTTATACTATCTAGTACTAGTGCTTCTTACGCATAATGCCACATGGAATGAGACAAAATTCACACGGAATGAGTCAAAATTCACATTATGCCTCATGAAATGATCCAAAATTCACACGGATTGAGCCAAAATTCACACGAAATTAGCCAAAATTCATATTATGCCACATGGTATGAGCCAAAATTCACATTATGCCACATGGAATGAGCCAAAATTCACACGGAATGAGACAAAATTCTCATTATGCCACATGGAATGAGCCAAAATTCACACGGAATGAGACAAAATTCACATTATGCCACACAGTATGAGACAAAATTCTAATTTTTCCACACAGTATGAATCAAAATTCACATGGAATGAGCCAAATTCACATTATGCCATATGAAATGAGCCAAAATTGACATTATGCCACACGGAATGAGCCAAAATTTACATTATGCTACACAGTATGAGCCGCAATTCAGGCACAGGGACAGTGACAGAGGGACATTGGGACAGGGAGAGTGACAGCAGGGACATAGAAACAGGGAGTGTGACCTTGACCTGCATAATGCCTGTAATAATATGGACACTCTCTCCTCCTTCCAAGCCTGCACTTTTGGGCTCGGTGTCTTTAAGGCTGGTGTATCAAGCCTTCTAAAGAGGACAGGTGAAGAAGTTGCCGATCGCAGCCAGTCAGCTTCTGCCTATCACTTTATGGAATGTACTTGAAAAATTATAGCTACAGTAGAATCTGATTGGTTGCCAACTTCTCCATTCATCCTCAGGACAGCCAGAGTTATTATCTGGCTTTTGTCTTGTAGTCACAAAATACCATCAGATGCTGTTTTTTTGATGCAAGTAAACTTTTTATTTCCAATTTTGAATGTATTGGGAACATACAGCAAACAAGAGGTTCAAAAGTCAGGTGGAATAAGACTTTTTGCACCAAGTCAAATCAGAGCCGCACATCTCTACCCATAACACATAATACACCTGGAGGATTTTCCTACTTGGAAACATTGCATTCAGTGGCGGGTTTGGATTGAAATGCCAATCTTGGCAGTTGGGATGGAAATGACAATCTTGAGAATCCTGACAGGAGAAGGTAACTATAGTTACCTTCCCCCAATGACCCCCTAAACCCTCCCTTGCAGCAGCCTAAACCTAACCCTAACCCTCCCACGGCTTAATCCTAACCCTACCCGGGATTCTAGCACCGGGCTTGTGACCCTATTCAGGATGCTGGTGTAGGCATTCCAAGTAGGGTGCGATTTTGGGAGCAATATTGGTGGTCAGAGACCGCCGCGTCACTCCCAGCACTTTTATAGCACTTTTTTCCCGTAGAACTTAAGACATCAGAAATGGTACATTGTATAAGGAATTGGTATTAAAGAAAATAGAAACCAACGCAGAAATATTTAAAAGCAACAAAAACCTAGAAAGCAGGGTAAGCATATTGCAGGGTTGTTGCAGACATTTTGGGTAATAACTTCCATGGGTCATATACTGTATTCCACCCACACAAGGTACCAGGTGAGGGAGAAGTATTGCAGGAACGTGCGGTGAGATAAATGGCCAAGGAGGCACTGGCTAGCACCACAGCCAGATTTACACACAATATATGAGCCAAAGGGTACATCTGGGCATTATAGACAGGTGCAGAGATATAAACTTCTGGAAATTTGGTGAGTTTTGATCAGAGATGTGCGGATAAGGTAGGCAGGTGAGGCACTGCTTCCCCTGCCATAGACTTTTTACTCCAGAGTTTTGATAATTTATAAACTGATTCGAATAATACAAAGAAGATATTTCTAACATATTCTTTGTATTTTTCATATACTTTATGCAGTCAAAACTCTGGCACAAACGTTACTATGACAGGAAGGGCTCTGTCTCACCTGCCTCACTGCACTGCATGTCGCTGTCGTGTTGGGTACACTACATAGGATTACCCTGGGTGGAATAAGTTACACCTAGAAGAGATGACACAAAATGTGTGTTGCAGCATCCTCATGCTGTGAGTAGGGTCCAACCATAACCATCAG
The DNA here is from genome assembly GCF_028390025.1 of Pseudophryne corroboree. Taxonomy (NCBI): domain Eukaryota; kingdom Metazoa; phylum Chordata; class Amphibia; order Anura; family Myobatrachidae; genus Pseudophryne; species Pseudophryne corroboree. The sequence continues at coordinate 69,961,377 of NC_086455.1, forward strand.
GTCCCTGTATTTCTCATCCCATCCACGAGGGCACCAGGTGAGGCAGCCATGGAGGTTACACTATGTGAGATAAGTCATACAATGACCCAAGGCATAACTCGGATAAATAGCATGTGTGTGGTAGTATGGTATACCCTGTATGGATAGATCCACATGAAGTACATCCCACCCACAAAGGATGGAGGAATAGCATACAGGCATAGCATACAGTGGGCCGAAAGTACAGTGATGCAGTTCAGGTACAATCTGTGGTGGAACCACCTGCTGACCGGTGGAGGTGGCAATATCAACAAAGGACAGATATTGCAACACACAGTAAGACAGCATCCAAAATTAATTAGTAGCATCCAACAATTTATGGCAAAATAGTTCCTGTGGGGCCCTGAGATGTTGCTGCGGCCACAGGGAAGAGGCTGCTGGATCATTGGCAGGGGGCGGAGGAGCCTCTGTGGTCAGATGCAACCATTGCAAATGTCCCAGAACAGTGGGGTAGAGGGTGTCTGGTAATAGTTGGAGAGAGGGTCAACCAATGTTCACATATGTAGGTAGCGTGGCCCTGGAGTAGGCAAGCGGTGGGCAGGAGATTTGGTAGAATGATGGTGAACAACTTTGTTCTTACCTCCCGATAACCTTTCAGGTTCAAATATAAAAGATTCAAATATAGGTAGCCAGTCCAAAGGCCCTGAACTCTTTTCTCACCTCAATCATACCTTTAGAAGTAAGAAACTTGCTCTATATAACTCATCAACAATCATATAGTTACACTCAGTCATCACTGCTGATGGTGTAGGAGCTTCCTTTAAATGGCAAATATATATTGATTCAAGCTTTTTCACATTAACTAAGATATTTACTGCTCCTCACTAATATAGGTTCGTGTTTCCTTAAAAGCTTCACAGATATATTATAAGCAACATTGTATTTCAAAGCATGAATTCTTCATTGTTATAACGCCAGATGTATCCAAGGCCAGTCAAGCATATCGCCAAAAGTTCTGAACATCGAGGAGGATTTTGACCTGTCCTGACCTCCAGAAAGGATGTTCCGGGAAAGCTGATAATCGCAAAGCAATAAATATATTTTAATTGCAAATTATAATCTTGTTTGACAAATGACGTGTTTCAGTTTTCCAGACATACATGGTGTATTCTGATTGGCTAATTGTATTGGCACACATGAATCCTTTGTTTCTTTACTATAAAATAAAGCTTATATGGCCCCTAAGACAGATCAACTATGAACTGCTAAGGTTACACAATGATCCTGTGTCACCTATTCATTCACTGATCTCCAACCGGTTGCTAAGGGGAACAGCATTCTGACTGATGACTGAAGAGAGTTTATAATCAGACCTGAATAGGTTAACATACCCTAACATTTTGGGGGTCTCGTCCGGCATATTCCAGCATCTCCTCCACTGGCAATAAATCCTCTGATCTTTCAGGAACCGCTGATAACAAAAAAAAACCGGTAAGTGAGATTTATTGTGTAGATTTCTACCTGCTCACTTGAACTCAGCGTTTCTTGTGTAAATCAAGGGGAAGTCCAGTCGGGAAGGTCAGAGAATATCTTAAAGAGCCCAGCGTCAGTCAGAAGAAATTTTTTAAGGTACCATACATGTATGTTATATTGTTGAAGTATGTTATATTGTTGAAGTATGTTATATTGTTGAATTATGTTATATTGTTGAATTGTGTTATATTGTTGAATTGTGGGTAAATAATTTCAGATAATTTGTCACAAGTGCACAGGGGGAATTAATCAAGTATGCAAAAAACTTTTAAATTGTGCAAGTACTAATGCATGTTTATTAAGAAAATAGAGCCGTTTTATAAAGGTGGCGCATGGCCAAGATATGTTCTAATGCTGATAACCAGTTTGAATTGATAAATAACCAAAGAGGTGTATGCAAATCTTGTACCTGTGTTCTTGTGTTAAGAAAATACAAAGGGTCTGTAGCACCGAGATTGGTGGCAATTACAAGCACTGAAGTCTCATTTGGTTATGTGGAAAATGATGATGAATTTTATTGTACAAAAGGTTGTCATTTTAAAAAGAGAATTGTTGGAACATTACATTAAGAATGATTGATTTAACATCATAACCTATTGGCCTAGGAACCACATAATCCCAGGTCTAAGACCCATGTGCCCGTGCAGCCTCAAACAGCTGCCGTGCACACAGATAACAGATATAGCATTTGCTGTCATCCTTGTTTTTGTATCCTTGCACTGTTGTATGTACTCTGTCAATATGCTTTTGAAAAGGTGGGGGGGAGTCGGGTTGTCTGCTGAATAATGAAACCAGTGTAACTAGATTCTCCTACACACACTGATAGGTATTTCTCACATCCAAGCAGTCCCCGGTGTTAGCTGTTACTTTCTGAAAAGAAACAAGCATTAAACTAAATGGTAGACCCGATAGCAAGAAGTTTACCGAGAACAACAGGGATACTGATACAAGCAGGAGTCCATATAGGCAGGGGGATAGACCCTTGGAGTAACTTAACAATAATATTAGGGACGCATCTCAGTGATCCAGAAGAAATAATCTATTATGCAGGTCTTACTTGGGGAGCAGTACTAACAGATCTTCCACAAAAGCAGGGAGGAAGGGGCAACACTACAACCCCAGTCATTTGTCCACAGACGGATTGAAGAAGCTCTTTAGGTAGAGATTCTTTAAAAGGAGATTTTAAGTCCCTCAAAAGGAGTTATTAAAATACCACATTAGGAGGGGTTCCGCGCACGTTCACCCAGGCATGGGAGCGCGGTCTGTAAAGATGTCAGGGCCCGACAAACCCGTGGATATTGTTAATAACAGGGAGGGTAATAAATCTCTGAAAGGAATAAGTAAAATTTTCAAAAGAGCAGGCTTCCCGTCAGAGGGGACACTTGACCTAGAGAAATGGGAAAAATTTGCCTCCTGTAACAAAAGTTGGATAATTAAGCATAATAGTAGAGATCAAGCATCCATCTGGATCACTGTAGCAAAAGAATTAGGAGCAGAGAATAGAAGAAGAGATGAGGAAAATGATTTCCCCATTGTACCAGAGTACTCAATAGCACCACAACCAGCGTTAAACTCACTGCCTGTAATTGCAGCAACAGCACCTGCACACTATACCCCACCCCTATACCCAGACATGCATGCACACCAAGGTACCCATAGTATGAACAGAATGAAATCATCTGCAAGCTCACTAACAGTAAAATTGAAAAAAAAGATGAAGAAAGGAAAAGAGTGACGAATAATCAGCCCTATCTTAGAAGGATCTGTGGTTGATAATCCGAATGATTTACCTGAGCTATGTGTACAGAGTATGCCCCAGTGTCCTGATACTTTATCACAAGAAACCCCAACAAGACCAACCAAAGAAACTAGCCACCTAATGCTTCCCTCATGTTTAAACAAGTGGTAGACACCTGGAATCAAGCTGAGTCCAGTAAACAATTGTCCACAATCAGGAACTATAGGCGAAAGGGTGCAAATCAGGTGAAGAGGAGAAGCAAGGGGTCAAGACACAGCCTCTACAGCTTTTCATGCCCAGGTGCATAATGTACAGAATAAACTGACATATTTTCCAGAAAGATTGTGTCCGGTATGTCAGTTTTGCGTTCCAGAAGAATATGAACATTGCCCAAATTGTGGAAACTGGATTTCACACCATGAACCACCATGCCAAGATATCTATGCGACTAGAAATACTGAAAGACGGTCATCATTGCCTGTTTCTCTGTATCCAGCACAAGTACAGAGAATACGCAACCCAGATAATGCAGCCAGGACGAACGAACCATACATCGTACAGAGCCAACACCACAAACCATGGTATGGCAATGACCTCGCAAATATAGTTGCAGAGTCCCCAGATCCTAGAAAAAAAAACCCAACAGCAGTTTATGCCAATATGGAAAGAATTCAAACCATATGGACACCGGCATGGGTCGACTACCACCAGTTGTGTGAGGCTATACTAGGACCAGCAACTGCCCAAACAGTAAGCACCATGTTAAAAGCAGATGCAGTAGATGATTGCCCAGCCATAATGGACGTTCCGACAGAGAAAAATAGAACAACGTTTGAAAGTGGAAAGATGTACATGACAAGACTTAAGAGATGGTGTCATGCACAGACACTCAGGGCACCAGCAGCCCCAGATTTGAAACAGGAAAAGACTGAGTCCATCAGAACTTACTATGATAAAGTCACTATACGACACACAAGATGATAGAATATGAAAGTGTGCAACTCCTGTGTCGGCAACAGTGTACTCAGTCACCACTGGCAGTTTGATAAAAGTGACTTTACCCACAGGAGACCCAAGGGTTTCAAGAGCTGTTTTTATGCACAACCAGATTCCTCTACGTTTACTTACAGATCAAGCCATTGCAACGACTGGATTGGGAGGTTAAGCCCTACCCTTGCAAGAAAGCAAAGATGTAACCTGAAATACAAGCTGCTATACAAGACTATCTCTCACTGGAAAAGTAAGACAAAGAGGAACAACAACTCCCAGCATAAACATCATTATGTTAAACACCAGCCTGGGTGGACTTGGACTAAGAAAATGACATGCCAGCAGCAGTGAGAAAGAATATGCAAGTGAAGAAAGGACAAAGTATGAAGAATAATGAATGAATCATAAAGAGAGGTGATTGGAAAAAGAAAAGTTGAGAAACAATATGAAGGTTGCATGAAAGTTTGGAGACTAAAGGAAGTCTGCTTTAAGAAGGACAAAGAAAGACATCTGACAAGTGGTCAGTACTACCTGGCAAGATTACAGAGATAATGCCATGATTTAAAGCAACAGAAGCTCCGGGGTTTAAAGCAAATAATAAGGAACAAGACAGAAAAAGTTCCAGAAGACAAATGAGTGATGCTTCTTCTGCCAATATGAAGTACAAGCTTCTTTAGGTACTCCCCAGTGAACATAATGTCTCCAGAGGAAACAGCAGAAGGTATGATTACAGTCACCTTGCCCACTGGAGAAATACGTCTGTGCCTAATGAATACTGGAGCCAGCACACGCAGAAGACAGCAGAGGGAGATACCACAAGAACTGATGATATCAGAAATTCTTAAAAGGACAGGAGATGAAAGAAATACAGTCACCAATACCAGCCCAATTCTTGACCTTGAAGTACATGTCCAGTGACTTTGCTGAAGCACAATGTACTAAAGCTTATCCAAGGAGAATACAGTACACACCAGCAGAAGTTTAACTTTCCAGCAACTTATCAAAGGAAAGAACAAAAAGCCATCTAGAAGCAAGTTAAAACAGAAGTTCAGTATTGGCTCATTCCCGCAGTACCAGTTGTAGAAGAAAGGAAGCAATACTACTGGACCAGAATAGCCCTGTGGAGGGGCTATATCACCAAGTGATTTATCCACAAAACACACAGCTAACTACAGGATGTGAATGAACTGTTGATTGCCACCACCACCAAAAGAAGTACCAAGAAGGGGCAGTGTCCTTAGTGAAGTTTCTGGAAGACCAAGACTGCAGAGCCTCAGAAGGAGAAATTGCAGCTAGTCAAGCAAGAGTTAATCTTCCTAGGACACTCAAGGTACCAGACATCTAACAAAAGTGAAAAGGAAAAGATTCAGACTGCAAGCTAAGATGCCAACTAGTGTCAAGCAAGTCAGATGATCATTCCTGGGCCTAGTAGGACACTACAGAACACGGATACCTCTAGCACCAGTCTACATGCAAGCATTGTATGACAACACTGAAAGGGAGGAGGGTCCGCATCCTACATACAGCAACAGATGAATTAGGCTATTGAACAGTTGGAAACAGCAGTTGCCTCATCTCAAGCCCTAGAACTACCTGACTATTAAAGAAGGAGGCCATATATAGAAGTCCTTATGCAAAATCATGGACTGAGGTGAAGACCAGTGGCCTACAACTTAAGCAAACTTGACAGCGGTAATCAAAGAGCACCTACCGGCATCAGAGCAGTAATAGCAGCAACAGTCCTAGAAGAGTATAAGAGCACAGAGACAGTGATGAATCAGAAGTCCTAGAAGAGGACAAGAGCACAGGCATAGTGCTGAATCATGAACTTATCATCCAGGGTCCACATGCAGGTATAGAGAAGCTTCAACAAGCAAGAACCAAACACCTGTCAGTGGCAAGGCTGACCATGTATGAAGTAGCACTGCCAAAGTGCGACAAGTAACCATCAGACGATATATTACCCTCAACGCAGCAACCCTTTTCTAGCATTAATCAATAAAGGTGTTGAATCTCAAGATTCAAAAGGAGGGAAAAACAGATTATCTACTGATGAATGGGAAAGCCAGAAGTTTCTAATATTCACTCACGAAGGTAAACAATATGGTTGGACACGATTACCCCAAGGGGGAGCCACCAGTCCATCAGATTTCTCAGAGGCAATGGCATTAATCCTGCAGAAATGGAGACCACACTTTACAGACACCCAGTTAGTTCAATATGTCGATGATCTGCTTATTGCTGCACAGACAGAAGAGAAGTGCAAAAAGGAAACAGTATCACTACTCATCTTTTTGGCAGAAGAAGATTGCAGAGTGTCAAAAGACAAGCTTCAGCTAGTACAGAAAAAAGTTGTCTTCTTAGGACACTGCATATCTCAAGGAACAAGGCACCTTACTGATGAAAGAACAAAGGCAATAACTCAAGCAAAAACCCCAAGAACATTAAAAGAAATCAGAGCTTTCCTGGGCCTTATTGGTTATTGCAGAGAATGGATACCCTCAGCCTCATTACTGATGCAACCCCTATATGAATTAATAAAAAAGGAGGCGTCAGCAGAAAACAGGGACACCATTGAAGAAGCAGTAAGACAACTAAAGCAAACCATAATAACAGCCCCAGCATTGGGATTGCCTGATTACACTGTGTATACAAGTACCTCAAGCTGTAACAGAAATATTAAGTCAATAAAATAGCAAGCATCTTTCTGCAGCCAGACTTACCAAATATGAAGTGATTGCCTAGCCTTCATGGAATTAGAGACTTTACCTCTTCCTAAATGTCCAAGATACACCACTGGACAATCCAGACATGAACCTGTTCGTCGATGGATCAAGATATTATGATAATGGATCCCCAAAGACAGGATATGCAGTAACAACTGAAACTGAAGTCATAGACTCTGGAGCATTGCTACCAAGTATGTCAGCACAAGAAGCAGAACTCATAGCAATGACCAAAGCCTGCATACATGCTGAGAATATGACAGCCAACATCTATACGGATTCACGCTATGCTTGGGGGGTGTCCCAAGATTACGCTGTTATATGGAAAAGTAGGGACTTCAAAAGTGCAAACGGAAAACCCATCAAACATGCCAGTTTGATTATGGAACTCTTCAGAGCATTGGAACTACCTAAAAGAATTGGAATAATCAAGGTACAAGCACATACTAAGAGCCAAACCATGGAAGCTAAAGGAAATGCATTTGCAGATGCAGAAGCCAAGAGAATTGCCTTACAATCAAAAGAACTTGAGCAAGTCTTCGTAGCTCAAGATGTGAAGCAAATGCCTAGTGAACAGGAGCTGATCAAAATTCAACAACAAGCATCACAAGGAGAAAAAGAAAAATGGACACGACTGGGGGCAGAAGAAGATGAACATGGACTTTGGAAGTCAAGAGAATTGAAGTACTGTCTACCAGCAGCTCTATTTCCACCTATGTTACAAGTAGCTCATGGACAAGTACACCATTCAAAGGAAGCCATGGTGAATAGAGTACAAGAGCATTGGATAGCTCCAGGCTTCAATAAAGCTGCAACAAACTTTGTAGCAGGATGCTGGATCTGTGGAATCAGCAATCCAGGACAAAGAACCAAGACACCTCTAGGAACTATACCCAAAGCCTCTTACCCATTTGAAAGACTACAAATTGACTATATACAGTGGCCACGAAGCGGTCCATATGAATATGTACTAGTAGCAACGGACATGTTTAGTCACTGGGCCGAAGCCTGGCCAGTAAGCAAAGCCACAGCAAAAACCACTGCAAAGAAACTGATAGCTGAAGTAGTCTGTAGATTTGGGGTACCTGAGGTTATAGAATCAGATAGAGGTACACATTTCACGGGAGAAGTCATGCAGCATATAATGAAAGATTTGGGGGTACAGCAGGCCTTCCATGTGCCTTACCAGCCCCAGGCGAGTGGGAGGGGGGACATCTGAACTTTGACCTTAAGCTAAAACTACAGAAAATGACAGAAACCAAAAGAACTTGTCCAGAATGCCTACCTATAGTCTTGTTTAATATTAGGACCACAACCATGAAACCTAGTAAACTGACTCCATATGAAATATTGTTTGGGTCAGCTCTAAGAACAGGTTGTTATTATCCACAACAATTACAACATAATCATGATGATTTTTACAGGTTATGTACAGGAGGTCTGTAAAACATTGACTAACCTCCATTGCCGAGTGTTTTCTTCCATTCCAGACCCAGAAGGATCAGCTACGCATAAGCTAAATCCAGGAGATTGGGTCTATTTAAAGAGACATGTGAGAAAGACCTTTGAACCAAGATATGATGGTCCATATCAAGTGCTGCTAACCATGTCTACCTTAAATTAAGGTGAAAGGTCGTGATACTTGATTACATGCATCCCACTTGAAGAAGTTGACAGTGACTCTCCAGCCAGAAGAATGAAGTTGCTTATCCTTTGATTGTTGTTAGGGGTAATCCCCAAGGTTTGGACTATAAATCCAGGGGACTGGTTTACTGAAAGAGAATAGTTCAGGCCTAGATAGTGTAGGTAGAATAGGGAGAAAAAGTGGAATCAAAAAGAGGGGAAATGATGGTGTAGGAGCTTCCTTTAAATGGCAAATATATATTGATTCAAGCTTTTTCACATTAACTAAGATATTTACTGCTCCTCACTAATATAGGTTCGTGTTTCCTTAAAAGCTTCACAGATATATTATAAGCAACATTGTATTTCAAAGCATGAATTCTTCATTGTTATAACGCCAGATGTATCCAAGGCCAGTCAAGCATATCGCCAAAAGTTCTGAACATCGAGGAGGATTTTGACCTGTCCTGACCTCCAGAAAGGATGTTCCGGGAAAGCTGATAATCGCAAAGCAATAAATATATTTTAATTGCAAATTATAATCTTGTTTGACAAATGACGTGTTTCAGTTTTCCAGACATACATGGTGTATTCTGATTGGCTAATTGTATTGGCACACATGAATCCTTTGTTTCTTTACTATAAAATAAAGCTTATATGGCCCCTAAGACAGATCAACTATGAACTGCTTAGGTTACACAATGATCCTGTGTCACCTATTCATTCACTGATCTCCAACCGGTTGCTAAGGGGAACAGCATTCTGACTGATGACTGAAGAGAGTTTATAATCAGACCTGAATAGGTTAACATACCCTAACACTGCTTTTGATTCAGAAATGTCTGTTATTTTGATTTTTGATTTTCAAATGATAGTGCTACTTCCTACTCATTAGCCATATATGCTGTACAATGTATGATGCAATTTACTTTGTCACTTCATTATTCAAATGTATACAAACCATGTAACAATCGGACTGCACCCAACACATGTGCTGTACTGGGTAGACAGGCAGAAGCCACTGACAGGTAAGGGGGAGGAGCAGGAGAAGGTTGGGGCAAGTGGCGAACCCAGGCCCCTGCTGGGCCCCTTCCATCAGGGCCGGGTAAGAAGTACCCGCTCCGCCTCCTCTCAACACCACTTTTCAGGAGGTACATATACAGTATCTCCATCTTCTCCAAGCAGGGCACCAACATTTAAGGATCTGGCCAAGCAGCAATAGTTTACTACCCCGGTAGAAGCAGGCCTAAGCTGTATGTATAGACAGGAGAAGCAGCACTCTCTAACTGCTTTTCCTGATTCTGGTGGTATTTTCCCGATATAGGGATACTATCCAAAGCTGTCAAGAAAGATATGTCCTGCTTCATACTGCACTACTAATGAAGGATGAGCAGTGTGCACCAAACAGAGGTTAGTCATTAGGGCAATCCGCCTTTCTCAGTTGAATAACCTCTGGAGAGTGGTATAAAATGATTTCCCCCTCCCTTCACCACAGAACATATTTATAGTGCGCTTATGGAGAAGAGAAGATGGTTGAAGGGTAGGTTAGTGCTAGACACACCCTCAACGGTGGCAAGCACTGGGCACCACTTGGACTGTCCACCTTCGCCAAAAGTTTCCTGCCATTCCCTTATAGTATTTCCAAGATTAGAGCTTTCCAGGTATACTCACAGTTGCACGTTTCACACCATTTTATCTACAGTATGTACCTACTTTAACAGCCAGTAGATTTCCCAAATGATGATGATTTAATTAGCAATTTGCACTCTTGTTTTTGGTGGCAGATTGATATTGGGGAAATGTGAATGTTTAAATGTTTACCATAGAGCCACTGTTAAGAGGCAGAAATATGTATGCAGACGTTTCACCTGGTGTAAATAAAGATATTAGATACGGGTGTGCTTTGTGGGGATGGGTCTTGTTTGTTTTGTCATTAATGTAGGGAATGTGTGTGCATTCTTCTGGGTGAGCAGTGTACACACTAGCGGTTATTAAGTAGGCAATACCAGTCCAGTAACTTAACCGGGCTCTGAGATTTATATGTGGAAGTGAATGTACAGCTGTACTCACTATTACATTGGTTGGTTCAATGATGAAGCAGGGCCTGTAGCAGAGCAGGGGTGTAGACAGCTCAGTGACCTTCAGAGACCCTCTCTAGGGGTAGTGTTTCAGGGTTCTGGAAGAGCGGCTATAGAGAAATAACATTGTGGGTCTCAGGAGCTCAGAGTAGGATGTCTGTCCTTGCCCATGTCACTCATACACAATGGCAAGATGGTGCCATGCATGCACAGATACACTATTGGTAGCCATCTTGGTTAAGGAATGAAGTTTCCCCAGAGGAGCCATTTTGTTACAGACTGCACAGTAGCTCACTCCACTTCTCACAATTAAATGTTGTTTATTCCTAATAAGACATTAAATAACAAAGAGAATATATATTATTTCATGAAATCTGTTTTCTAATTAGTGGTTATGGGTTATATTACACTTGGATAATCCTACTAAATATGCCTGATTACTGTGCATGACTGATTCCTTACTAGTAGAGAAAACTGCCCATAACAAGCACAGATTTGACAGTCATAAGTGGTGAAAGAGTAAATTGTGTGTGGAATGTCTTCTCAGTGTATTATTTCCTCAGAACGTGTCCTCCTGGATGCTGGCCAGTACCTGGCAGTTGGAGCTGTATTTTCTGAGTTAATATTTGGCTCCCATCTCCTTGTCCTCATCCCTTGGACTAATATTTGTTCCGCCAATTCCTTAAACACTGTGGAAAAGTTTAGGGGTGTTACTCCGCGCAATCTGACTGTCTGCTTAGTGTTCCTCAGTTCTCCAAGGTCACTCGGATTTGGTCCTGAGTGACATGCCCATTTATCACACTGAAAAGTGAAAACACAAAACAATTCAGTATCAGGAATTTCTCCATGTAAGCCATACACATTCCACTAGTGGAATGCCAGTCATAGCCAACACCCACTGTAATGCTGTCCAGTGTTTTTTTTTATCCACTATAATTTATGTGTGCTATGATAAAGTAAACCCGGTTCAGTACTGTATTATGATTATTATTATTTTTTTATATAGTGCATTCGCTTTGAGCAGTTTCCCTACCCAATCTTGTGGCACAGACAAAGAAAGGGTATTTTCAGGGCAATAAAGGTAGATAATGAGGTTCTCACCAAGGGTATCAGGAAGACTATCTGCATTGCCATGGAGATGTCAACAACCGAAGGGCCTGATTCTGCATTGTCAGTGGAGAAGTGCCCATAGCAAAAAAAAACAGCTTCTATCTATGGTGTTATAGAACGCACTTGATAATTGCTACCTCAAAATTGAGTGGTTGCTATGGGCAACTTCTCCATTGTACACTTTTCCATTCTTTTCATGGCTTGATACATCTTCCCCTTACTACCTTATGCTAATGTGAGTGTACGGCCATCTATGTGAGTATCCGGCCGTCTTCGTGAGTGGATTGCTCCGCCCACTGTTTTCCTGGCCGCAGTATTGGCACTTACTTGCAGCCCATGGTGAGTGCAACTTATCTGTAGGAAAAAAAGCATCCCTTTTCTGTATGCACGTATCAGTCAAATACGGAAGTCTGGATACACGCCCGTGAAACTCCAGTGAGTCATATCTTTCTGGGCAACCAAACGGTTGCCAACCAGTTTCCACCCAAAAGCACCCATTTTACAGACAGAACGATCTGGTCACGCACAAAGGGAACCATCCGCTCTTGCATCCTTTGGCTGATCACCTCAATATGTACAGCCCATACGGAGAGAGTATTGACTGTATAGGAGAGGAAAGAGTTAAACATCTGGGGAGGGGTGGACCCAGCTGTGAGGAAAGTACAGCCTTCTTTAGGGGGAGGGTTTGCTATATATAGGGAAGGCGAGGCCATCTTAAGTCTCTTGGTGATTTGCTTTAGGTGAGTGCTGCAGTGCAAGCAAAATTTTGTTTTATTGGGGGATTCTTGCTGTGCGATTAGTACATAGACTGACCCTCACTTTGGGATTCTCCTCTCCAGAGTAACCCCTTATAATTAATTCTCCTTCTCCCCTCCTGGTATTTGTTTGTCTGCCGACATGTCTCGCCCCCAGCGCGTGCTCAGGGCCCCGGCTCGGTACAGTGGGTCGGACGGCCGAGCAGGCCCTGAGGCGGCAGTGGGCGGCATGAGGGACGGGGCTCCGTCCCCTAGGGCCTCGCCGAACGCGGCCGCTGGCAGCACAGACAGGGCCCGGGCGGGATCGCCGCCGGGTGCCGGGTCGGGCACTCCGGCCGGACGAGGGCGGCGTGGGGGACCAGGGGTCCCCTCGGGCCACTCGAGGATCGGCGGGCGGCGGCCGTCCCCTCCGGGAGCCGCCGAGCCCGAGATCATGTCGGGCGCCCGCGGGCGCGCGCGTGCGGGCCGCGGGGGGCGCCCGGGAGTGGCAGGCTCTGGCTCTCCTTCCTCGCCACGGCCGAATGTTCGTGCCGGGCGGGGGGAGAAGACGGGTGAGGGAGCTGGCGGTCGCCGCGCGGGGCCTATGCAGGAACCTCGTGCGGCGGCCAATGAGGAGGAACAGTGCGGGAGGCCGTTGGCGGGTGGGCGTGGGACGCGCGCTCGACGTGCGCGCGCGCCCACGCTCGCTCCCGACGCCGCTGGCCGCACACGTGCGCGCGCAGCGGCGCCAGCATCACACAGGCCACCCGCTTCTTCTCCCCGGATGCCGGAATCTGGCAGGGGGAGAGAGCCCATTAGGGGGGTGCAGCGTATGCCTCGGTTAGGCAGCGCTGGGCGCACGGAGAGGGCGATAAGAGAGGGGGGCACAGCAGGAACTACAAGGGGTGGCCAGGAGCAGCAGGCGGGTGCGCTTTCCGCGGGTCCGGTGACACGCGCGGGAGCACGCGCGGGGGGGCAGCAGGTCCCTGTGACTACCGCAGGACGCAGCGGGTCCCGCGGCAGGAGGGGAGACAGGGAATGGGTCAGCGGCCGCAGGGCCGCGGCACGGGCCGCTGCGCACGACAGCGGGTCCTCCCCAGGACCAGAGGATTCTTCTGCTTCCCTGGATAGGGAAGGCGAAGGATCAGAGATGGAGAGCGGTTGGGCCGGCCGGGGGGCACTTGCCTTCGGGTTAGAACATGAGGGGCAGGGTCCCCGGGGCGCATCGGGCGGTCGGTGGGCGCGGGCTCGCGCCCAACCAAGGACCGGTCGTCCTTCGGGCGGCGTTTCCGGGGGTCGCGCCGCACGGGATCCCCCTGGGGCCATAGCGTCAGCTCTGGCCACGGTGGTGGAGGCTCTGGGGCCATTAGCTGCAGTGGCCTCCCCTAGGGCGATGGCGGATTTCGGCCAGGCTGCGGGACGCAGGGGGTCTGGCATTCGAAGGGCATCAGCGGCGCAGCGAGTGGCACGAGCCAGCCGAGAGCTGGGGGCCGCTGCGGCGGAGCTGGAGCTAGGACCAGACCGGGAGCAGCAGGGGCGCACGGTCGCTGCGCATTCCACGCGGGGTGCCCGGCGTGCGCCGCAAGCGCGGGCCGGGCCCTCTTCTGTTTTGTCTTCCACAGAGGGCCGAGGTGAAAGGGATTTGGCAGATTTCGTGGTGGACGATGATTGGACTGAAGAAAACGAAGAATCCGGGTCGGAGAGGTCGATGGCATCCGGTGAGTTGGTACAGTCTATATCAATTTCCACCGCGAGCTCGAGTTCGCGTAGCTCTTCGTCCTCCTCCTCTTCTTTGGCGTCGCAAGCGTCCGACGCTGATAGTACTGCTAGGGCAAGGAAGGAGGCCGAAAAACTTGCCAAAAGGGCAGCAAAACAGCAGAAGAGGCGTAAGCGGCGCAGGCGAATTAGTGAAGAGGAGCGTAGGGCAAAGAAGCGGCGCGATCTGCCGGGGGTAGTGCGCTGCGAGTACACCGCAGTTATGCGGGGGCTGCGAGACAGCTGCCGCAAGAAGATACGTAGGGGTGACTTTGTGGACTTATTCGGTTTGACTAAGGCCATGAAGAAAGATTACAAAACGGCGGCAGCTACGAAGGGCATGGGGGCAGAAGCTTTCAGGTCTTTTGATAACTGGCTGGCCGGTTTCTGGGTGTTTGCGGCTTGCTATTTGGAGGACAGGCCGGAAGAGCACATGAATATCATCCGGTACCTTCATCTCGTGCACGACATGCAGCGCACATCCTCGGGCTCGGAATGGCGGCGATATGACCAGGAGTTTCGGGAGAAGCAGGACGGGCTACGGGTTATGGATTTTGGGTTCAAAGACGTGGAGGTCTGGCTCAAAGTGACCCGGGCATCCCAGCGGGAGGAGGAAACCCAGAAACAGGGAGCAGGTGGGCGTCGCGGGGGGTCCTCAGCGCAGGGAACAGGCGCGGACGGGGGATTTGCCAAGACAGGCGGATTGGCCGTTCGCATGGGCGGGCGGTCTGCCCCTCGAGGGAAATGCTTCGCTTTTAACAGCGGAACATGTTCATTTGGCAAACAGTGTCGTTTTCGTCACTCTTGCCAGCAGTGCGGTGGAACCCACCCAGCCTCCTCTTGTTTCAAAGGGGGACGACAGGGAAATCGGGGGAAACAACCATACCCTAAGCAGGCCGCGAGCGGGACCGCTCAGCAGAGCACCAACGCCAGTTAAGTTGGAAACGATGGGTAAATGGTTGGGTCTGTATCCCAATAAAAGGGATGCAAAATTTTTGTTAGACGGTTTTAAGTTCGGTTTTCGCTTGCCTGTTGCAAGCGAAGTGTCCGTGCACGCGCACAGGAACCTTCAGTCTGCCCGAACCTTGCCGACGGTGTTACGGGAGAAAGTGGATAAGGAGGTCAGGTTGGGTAGGATGGAGGGGCCGTTTAAGTCAACCCCGGTGGATGACTTGGTCATCTCCCCGGTCAGGGGTGGTACCAAAGAAGACTCCAGGATCTTTTCGGCTCATTCAGCATCTTTCTTACCCGCCAGGGGCATCGGTCAACGACGCAATACCACCGGCTTATTGCTCGGTGGTGTATCAGTCATTTGACGAGGCGCTGGAGATGGTCCGCGGCTACGGGAGCGGGGCCCTCATGGCTAAGATTGATGTTGAGTCAGCTTTTAGATTATTGCCATTGCATCCGGACTCATTCCGTTTTATGGGTTTCCGGATTGGGGCGGAGTATTTCATCGACAAATGTCTGCCGATGGGATGTTCCGTCTCATGCTCGTTTTTCGAGCGCTTTAGCACTTTTCTTCATTGGTGCGTGGAGTCGACGTCAGGCGGTCACGGGGTTGCACATTACCTCGATGATTTCCTGTGTGCGGGACCGGCTAATGACACAAGGTGCGGCGACTTGCTGTTTAGCACGCGGGCTCTTTTTTACCACTTCGGTGTCCCGGTAGCCAGGGATAAAACGGAGGGTCCGGCCTCCTGCCTATCATTTTTGGGGATTGAAATTGACACCGTGGCGGGAGAGTGTCGCCTGCCCCAGGACAAAGTGTCAAAGCTCCGCGAAACTATTTGCCGTTTCAACGGCTCGCGTAAAGTCACGCTGCGGCAGGCGCAGTCCTTGCTGGGCATGCTGAACTTTGCTTGTCGGGTAATACCGATGGGCAGGGTTTTCTGCCGAAAGCTCGAAAGGGCAACGGCGGGGTGTGCCAGGCCGCATCATTTCGTTCGATTGTCCTCTGAATTAAAAAGGGATTTGGCCGTCTGGGCTTCGTTCCTGGAGGATTTCAACGGGGTGAGCATATGGCAAGCGCCAGCCGTTGACAGCGAGAGTTTGCAGCTTTTTACCGATGCTGCAGGTGCCTCTGGATTCGGTTGTTTTTTGGAGGGATCGTGGTGTGCGGCATCTTGGCCGGGAAACTGGCATAGCGAGGGTCTTACAAGAGATCTGGTGCTGCTGGAGCTTTTTCCCATTATGGTAGCGTTGGAAGTTTGGGGCGATCGGTTGGCTAACCGCAGCATAGTGTTCAGGTGCGATAATCTGGGCGTGGTGCATGCGATTAATAACCAGAGGGCGAAATCGCTAGTGGTGCTGCGGGTGCTCGGACAATTGCTTTTGACGTGCTTGCGTAGGAACCTATGGTTCCGGGCTCAACACGTGCCCGGTTTGGAAAACGGAATCGCAGACGCGTTGTCGCGTGGACAGTGGGAGAGATTTTGGGATTTGGCACCTGAGGCCGAAGAGCAAGGTTTTCACTGTCCTGGTTATGTTTGGCAGGTGATCGGGCCGGACTGGAGGGTCTAGCGTTGCGGTCAATCGCGCCGGCCACGCTCAAGGCTTACGGACAAGCTTGGAGTGAATGGGAGGAGTTTGTCCAAGGGCGTCAGCATCAAGGTAAGAGCAGGCATCGGCTGATGCTTTCTTTTATGTGGCAGCTTTACGTCTCCGGTAGGTCACGAGCAGTGGTATCGCGGTATTTGGCAGGCATCTCATTTTTCTGCAAGCTGCGAGGCGTCCCTGACGTAACGAAAAGCGAGGTTCTGCGGAAGGCAATGAAAGGGTGGGCGCGAGTTGCGCCGTCGCCACCGGATAGGAGGCGGCCCATCGATGCGGCTTTGTTGCCGGCCGTCATCGAGGCGGTAGGGCGAGTCGCGTCGTCCAGGTTTGAGACGCTTTTGTTCAGTTTGGCGTTCTCAATGGCTTACCATGGGGCCTTTCGAGTTTCTGAGTTGGTAGCGCCTTCCAAGAGAGCAGATTCGCGCATGCTGGTCGGGGACGTGGTAGTGGGTGAGAGGTCCTTGCTGTGCAGGTTGCGACGCTCCAAGACGGATCAAGTGGGGAGAGGGCGCTGGGTTACAATGGTTCCAGCGCTAGAGGAGAGCGTTTGCCCAGTTTGTCTGGCAAGGCAATATGTGGGGGTGCGACCCGTTAAGGAGGGGTCTTGGCTGTTGCATTATGATGGGCTGCCAGTCACGAAATACCAGTTTCGTTGGATGCTGAGTCGTTGTTTGGCGGGCTTGGGCCTCCCACCCACTGCTTTCGGTACCCATTCCTTTCGCATAGGCGCAGCGACGTCGGCTGCTGCGGCGGGTTGCTCCAGAACTGAAATCCAGGCGGTGGGGCGATGGAAGTCGTCAAGTTACAGACGATATATTCGCCCCGTCACATGAGAGGTCGGTTTGCGCTTGGTGCTTTGTTTAAATGGCAATGTATTATGTTGTTCCAGTTCTGTGATTTTATGGTGTTGTGCGTCTGTTGGTGTTCCCCCTTTTTTATCCTACTCAGGGATTAGCTACTCGCCGTTGCTGGCATGAGTCGGCAGCGGGGGTCTGGAGTTATTTGCGATTTTTTGCCTGACTTGACGGACTGAATTCTAATCTATAATTCGGCTAATTTGGTCTAATCAGAGTCCCTCAGCAGGTCTTTACGTTTCACCTCCAGCTGAGTTATTACATGTGTTTCCCATTTTATACCCCCCCCCTCCCCTCCCCCCCCCCCTTTTTATTTTGTTTGTTTTATTTGATCTTTCCCCTTTGTGTCTTTAATTGCGCTTTAAATTGGCAACGGAACATGGTGCAGTCGGCTAGGCCGTGACTGCTGCAATGGCGAGATCTAAAGTTTTCTTTTTTGGCAGATCCTTCAGTATAAACAGTTAATAAGCCTCTTAGTAATCAATTCTACCCCTCTTTTTCCCTTCAGGATGGTTCGAAGACTATTTGCCCATTTGGGTGGTTGGCCACTCTTACATTTACTGGGCGGCCAGGTTTGTGGCCTCGGAAGGGTCTCAGGCATTGCTAGGAACACAGGGTGTCAGATGGCTTGGCTGGCGAGGAATGATGTGGGGTGAGCTGAGGAGTAGGTTAGTGAGTCAGGCCAGCAAGCATGGAGTCCCTAGGGTTTTGGTTGTCCATCTAGGTGGCAACGACCTGGGGAAGAGGACATCCTTGGATCTGCGGTGGGCCATGATACAGGATCTGGCAAGTGTGACCGCGGCATGGACCAATTGTGTGTTGGTTTTTTCCATGATGGTGCCAAGATTGTGTTGGAGGGGTGTGGCGGATGGTCGCCAGATTGATGAGGCCCGGAAAAAGGTGAACGGAGCGGTGGCAAAGTGGGTGCTGTCCCACGGTGGGAGGGTGGTTCGCCACCCGAGGATACGGTTCAGAGACAGCCACCTTTTCCGGCGCGATGGAGTACATCTATCCAATGAGGGGATGATGTTTTTTCTGGAGGATCTAGGTTTCGCTTTGCAGGAGTTAGGGTAGGTTTATGGTGGCGGTGCGAAAGACTTTGGGGATGAGTCTTTCGCTGTTGGCGGAAAAGAACGGCAGTTTTGTATTGTAGGGAAAACTGTAGTGTTTTTACAGTTTGTTGTGGTTTAGGTGCACTCACCTCCATCGACTTATGGCCGCTTGACCACCCGTCCGGGAAGGCAGCGGCAGGGCACCCAGGAGCGGTGGGTAGTCACTGTGGGGGTTGAGTTGTCACCTATTACCGGTTTATAGTAAGTTTTAGTAAATTTATAGGGTTAGTTATTTAAGGTTAATTCAGATTAATTGAGCCGTTCTTTTGGGCCGCCACCATATGCCAGCTGGAGCGGCATATTAAATTAATTTCTTTATTACAGGTTTCCTAATGGATGGGGACAAATAAATAGCTAGCAATTTTCTGCCAAAATTCAAGTCTCAGTGTCGTTATTTCTGGTTCTAGGTTATGAATGCTTTACTTTCAAAGAAAGGGGTCCACCAAATATCACTAAGATGTTTAGGAGAGAGTATTGACTGTATAGGAGAGGAAAGAGTTAAACATCTGGGGAGGGGTGGACCCAGCTGTGAGGAAAGTACAGCCTTCTTTAGGGGGAGGGTTTGCTATATATAGGGAAGGCGAGGCCATCTTAAGTCTCTTGGTGATTTGCTTTCCCACCCTCCCGCCCTGGTATTAAGAATTTGTGGCACGTGGTGCTTTGGCTTTAAGTTGTTGGCTGTTTTCGTTGGCTATTTATTGGCGGAAAAGAACGGCAGTTTTGTATTGTAGGGAAAACTGTAGTGTTTTTACAGTTTGTTGTGGTTTAGGTGCACTCACCTCCATCGACTTATGGCCGCTTGACCACCCGTCCGGGAAGGCAGTGGCAGGGCACCCAGGAGCGGTGGGTAGTCACTGTGGGGGTTGAGTTGTCACCTATTACCGGTTTATAGTAAGTTTTAGTAAATTTATAGGGTTAGTTATTTAAGGTTAATTCAGATTAATTGAGCCGTTCTTTTGGGCCGCCACCATATGCCAGCTGGAGCGGCATATTAAATTAATTTCTTTATTACAGGTTTCCTAATGGATAGGGACAAATAAATAGCTAGCAATTTTCTGCCAAAATTCAAGTCTCAGTGTCGTTATTTCTGGTTCTAGGTTATGAATGCTTTACTTTCAAAGAAAGGGGTCCACCAAATATCACTAAGATGTTTATTAGTGCGCTGAACATTCACAGAATATGACGTCATCCAAAGCTATTTTTTTTTGTAAACATCAAAAGAGATTACAAAGAAAAATACAACAAGATGGAACGCCGAGGAATCAATATATTTCCTTCGTCACGGAAGATAGCTGAATGTCAGAGAAACAAATAGGATAGATTAAATAGCATTAGCAGTATATTAAATGCCATAATTCACACATTAGCTTTTAATCATTTTAAAACCTCTAATTTCTCCCGAACATGAACTTTAAAAATGCAAAAAAAAAAGGAAACATCTGGGAGAGCGTCCAGCCATATGTATTGTAATGTAATGAGTCATGAACATATATTTGATGTTTTTATTGCAAAATGAATAATGTCTGGAGAGTTTGCTGTGCTTTTTCCATATATGCTTCTGAAACAATTAAGCTGCGGGGCTTGGTACTAACCAAACGTGTCTGCTCCACTAACCAGTAATTCCTATACTATTGTTAGTGTATCAAATGTCCTCCTTGGGATCACTGTGGCTTTTGATTTTTGTTGTATATCTATTGTTAAGAATAACTTTGTTGTTCCTCTGCATACCTAATGCTGACCGTACACATGGCAGTGTAATAAATATCCTCTATTGGCATTCAGGCAATTATTATGATTATGGGCCTAATTCAGACCTGATCAGAAAGCCGCCGCCCATAGAGAGTGAAAACTTGCCCTGTGTAAGTGCGTGAATGCATGCAAACGCCGTACCAAAACTTTGCCAGACAGCGGACATCTGCAAATACGATCGCAACTTACTCACCATCAAATTATTTTTCCAGTCTGTGCGCAGCCCAGGACTTACTCCTACGGTGCTATACAAACAGGCTGATCGGGGCCGGAGCTGATGTCACACACCCTCCCTGAAGACGCTTGGGAACGCCTGTGTTTTTCCTGACACTCCCAGAATACGGCCAGTTACCACCCGTCCACTTCCTGTCAATCAACTTGCGTACGACAAGCAATTAAAATTTTCGCACCATTCTCTCGCAGTTTGGCCTTGTTAACAGTAACCAGTGGGATTGCAGAAGCAACTTGTACAGTGTATTGTATAAATGATAGACAAGTGATTGGTTGCCATAAGCAACTTGTTCACCTTTTCCTTTTCTGGAAGTTTAAGTAACCCAACACAGTGGCATATCAATAATGGATGCAGGGTGTGTGGTGCACATAGGCCCCCCAGGGGGGCCCACACCACATAACACACTCTGCACCCATTTCTTGAATATCTACCCCTCCAGAGTCCCACGTGGGCACTGCACAAATCATATTGCGGTGGCCATTTTCCTGATGTTTCGCTCATGTGCAGTAGGAAAATCACTGGGAAAATGGCCACTGCATCCTTTTTTCAGAGACCTGCGCATGCGCACTAGACTATGGCACAGAGCTAGGGTCTACTAGGGACCCTAGTGCTCAGAGTATACTGCACTAGAGTATGACAAAGCAGACTGAGGTAGATGTAGCAGGCTGCATGTTTTGGCAGTGGCAAAATGTGTAAAATATGCCAAATTTCTTATAGCAAAAGCCTGAATTAATGGTAGCGGTGAGCAAAAGCAGAGACCATGCCAGGAACCACAATGGCTGGGCAGTACCATGAGCTCAACCATGGGGATGTTACCAGAATAGCCTCTAAGGGGGGATGTAATGGGGTATGAGAATCACAAAGTGGGAGAATTCTCCTGTTTTTTTTTTAAAGTGGCAATCATTTACATGGCAAAACCAGGTTGATTTTCCTATGTAAATGATTGCCACTTTAAAAAAAACCCAGGAAAACTGTCCCAAAATCTCTCATTTTCTAATTCTCACACCCTATTAGATTTCCCTCTAAGACTCTGTTCCCCAACCTTGGTCCTCAAGGCACACTTACAGGTTTTATTGATACCCATGCTTGAGCAGTGATGCTTTCATCAGAATAACTGAGGTACCAATTACGTCACCTGTGCTGAAGTTTGGATATCCTTAAAACCTTGACTGTTAGTGTGCCTTGAGCACAGGCATTGAGAACCCCTGTTCAAAAAGGAATGAAAAGTCAATAAGGAGCAGGATAATCCGATAAAGATCTTCCCTTCCAAGCAGCAGTTACGGATCCATCAAAATTAATGTACAGTAATAGTTTGCTAGTCAGGTACAAAAATACATGGCATCAACTAATTCTGGTAATAGGGTAGTATCAAGTGTTAACTGAGAAAAAGTGATTAATAACAACATACTGTAACATTAAATATAATAAAATGTAAAAAATATGCTAAGGTAAAAAATTTTCAAAACCATGGTTTTCTACCAGTGGCGGAACTAAATCGGATTCATGGGCTGTTTCAAAATATAAGAGAGGGAAAGACTCATCTGACCCAGCCTTACATGCAGTAGAGCCCCCGCACTGGCATAGGCCAGGAGGCTAGAGCAACATCGCAAGATTCCTACTTGAATTTTTCTATGGGGCCTTCCAAGCAGTTTCATCCCTGACCTCTATCTCTGCTTATCAGTAAGGGTTAAGTTGCCCTATCTATGCATGCATACATTTTTTTTTTCAAAGTGACACAGGGTTATTCAGAGATAAACGCATATGGCTGCATGCGCAGCCAGTTCTGCGTTCATCACTGCACATGCTGAGGCCCGCTCAGCACAGGGCAAGGCCGCCCAGCTTGGCTGCACTGCCAGGCGGTCAGCACCCATTTTTTTTATGGAGCGGATGCGTGTGACATTACGCAGCTGCCCCAAAAATGGTCGCAGCTGCCACGAAAATGGTCCAGGATCACAACAACACTGCGTCACCACCCCTAAAAATGCTCACTACTGTCAATCACATTGTGGTAGCATCCATCGGGGATGCGAGCGCAATGTATGGGTCTGCGCAGCCACAATGCACCTGCTGCGCATGCGCAGTTTTCCAAAATAGGCAAACTGCGTTGCCGTCTGCATAATCGGCAGGGTCTGAATAACCCTCATAGTACATAATCTGTCCATAGCTGTGATACAATTTCATTTATATACAATTATTATCTAAGGACGGTTATGAATGAATCATCACCAAACTCATGTAATATATGTTTTTCTGTAAGTATTAAGTCTTTCAGATATGTGATACTGCACTGTTACCGAGCAGTCACTATATGTGTGAACAACAGTAACACATGTGTAAAAAGAACATTTTATTTTTAGAACTTTTTTGATTACATTAATACTTAGCGCCCTCTGCTGTTTGCTATATGTATTGCGCTCCAATGACAGCTGAATTTTAAGCGCTGTAAATTTCAAACCAGAGGTTACATTTTTTTGTAGATCATGGGTCTTCAACCTGCTCTCTCCAGCTGCTGTGGAACTACACATCCCAGCATGCTCTGCCCCAGTTTTAGCATGCCTTAATAGCAAAACTGTCAGGACATGCTGGGATGTGTAGTTCCACAGCAGCTGGAGGGCCACAGGTTAAAGACCCATGTTGTAGAATATGCAGCTCATGGTTCACTGTTTAGTAGAATATGAGTGACAGATAATAAAGTTAATTTACTAACGGCAGAACATGCAAACAAGTAACAAATTTCATTGTGCATGCAAGCATCTACAGGTTGAGTATCCCATATCCAAATATTCCGAAATACGGAATATTCCGAAATACGGACTTTTTTGAGTGAGAGTGAGATAGTGAAACCTTTGTTTTTTGATGGCTCAATGTACACAAACTTTGTTTAATATACACAAAGTTATTAAAAATATTGTATTAAATGACCTTCAGGCTGTGTGTATAAGGTGTATATGAAACATAAATGATTTGTGTGAATGTAGACACACTTTGTTTAATGCACAAAGTTATAAAAAATATTGGCTAAAATGACCTTCAGGCTGTGTGTATAAGGTGTATATGAAACATAAATGCATTATGTGCTTAGATTTAGGTCCCATCACCATGATATCTCATTATGGTATGCAATTATTCCAAAATACGGAAAAATCCCATATCCAAAATTCCTCTGGTCCCAAGCATTTTGGATAAGGGAGACTCAACCTGTATTTGTCTAGCGTGTGCATTAATACTGCATATTCATTTCTTCTAGTTACCAGCCCATCAAAGTGACGGAACAACATAACAGTAACATGTCAGTGCCAATAGCTGTGCGCTCCCGAATGGAGCAACACTTGAATTGCTCTGTTGGATGACAGCCACTGGTCACCGGTGCACAAAATACTTGAATTCCCCCCCACAGAGGTGAGGAGCAACGTTAGCCTTTTATTATATAGGATGGTAAGTGCACTTGGGCTGGTTCATGATGGAGGGTCAAGATGGAAGTTCACATGCTGGGAAGAGTAAAGCATTAATTCAAAGCATAGTTGCCTACCCTCCCTCATTTTGCAGGAGACTCCCTGAAATAGCAGCAATCTCCCTCACTCTCTGAATGGACCAACAATCTCCCTGATTGCACCTCACCCCCATTATACATCTGTTACATTCTTGGGGTAAGAAAAGAAATCAGAGATAATACATTCAAATGGGCTCATCAGTGCAATTTCCCTGCATTGGTTATAAGGTACAGTGATCTATGGCTACATGCATATTAAATTAGGTTTCTTGTGGCCACCTACAGAATGTGGAACCTCTCATAAAACACAATACACTAACAATTTGTGAAAAATGTCAGTGTCTTTTCTACAACAAGTAGATCTTACTAACTTTGGGGCTCATTTACATCTGTAGAGATGAGCGCCTGAAATTTTTCGGGTTTTGTGTTTTGGTTTTGGGTTCGGTTCCGCGGCCGTGTTTTGGGTTCGAACGCGTTTTGGCAAAACCTCACCGAATTATTTTTGTCGGATTCGGGTGTGTTTTGGATTCGGGTGTTTTTTTCCAAAAACACTAAAAAACAGCTTAAATCATAGAATTTGGGGGTCATTTTGATCCCAAAGTATTATTAACCTCAAAAACCATAATTTACACTCATTTTCAGTCTATTCTGAATACCTCACACCTCACAATATTATTTTTAGTCCTAAAATTTGCACCGAGGTCGCTGTGTGAGTAAGATAAGCGACCCTAGTGGCCGACACAAACACCGGGCCCATCTAGGAGTGGCACTGCAGTGTCACGCAGGATGTCCCTTCCAAAAAACCCTCCCCAAACAGCACATGACGCAAAGAAAAAAAGAGGCGCAATGAGGTAGCTGTGTGAGTAAGATTAGCGACCCTAGTGGCCGACACAAACACCGGGCCCATCTAGGAGTGGCACTGCAGTGTCACGCAGGATGGCCCTTCCAAAAAACCCTCCCCAAACAGCACATGACGCAAAGAAAAAAAGAGGCGCAATGAGGTAGCTGTGTGAGTAAGATTAGCGACCCTAGTGGCCGACACAAACACCGGGCCCATCTAGGAGTGGCACTGCAGTGTCACGCAGGATGGCCCTTCCAAAAAACCCTCCCCAAACAGCACATGACGCAAAGAAAAAAAGAGGCGCAATGAGGTAGCTGACTGTGTGAGTAAGATTAGCGACCCTAGTGGCCGACACAAACACCGGGCCCATCTAGGAGTGGCACTGCAGTGTCACGCAGGATGTCCCTTCCAAAAAACCCTCCCCAAACAGCACATGACGCAAAGAAAAAAAGAGGCGCAATGAGGTAGCTGTGTGAGTAAGATTAGCGACCCTAGTGGCCGACACAAACACCGGGCCCATCTAGGAGTGGCACTGCAGTGTCACGCAGGATGTCCCTTCCAAAAAACCCTCCCCAAACAGCACATGACGCAAAGAAAAAAAGAGGCGCAATGAGGTAGCTGTGTGAGTAAGATTAGCGACCCTAGTGGCCGACACAAACACCGGGCACATCTAGGAGTGGCACTGCAGTGTCACGCAGGATGTCCCTTCCAAAAAACCCTCCCCAAACAGCACATGACGCAAAGAAAAAAAGAGGCGCAATGAGGTAGCTGACTGTGTGAGTAAGATTAGCGACCCTAGTGGCCGACACAAACACCGGGCCCATCTAGGAGTGGCACTGCAGTGTCACGCAGGATGTCCCTTCCAAAAAACCCTCCCCAAACAGCACATGACGCAAAGAAAAAAAGAGGCGCAATGAGGTAGCTGACTGTGTGAGTAAGATTAGCGACCCTAGTGGCCGACACAAACACCGGGCCCATCTAGGAGTGGCACTGCAGTGTCACGCAGGATGTCCCTTCCAAAAAACCCTCCCCAATCAGCACATGATGCAAAGAAAAAGAAAAGAAAAAAGAGGTGCAAGATGGAATTGTCCTTGGGCCCTCCCACCCACCCTTATGTTGTATAAACAAAACAGGACATGCACACTTTAACCAACCCATCATTTCAGTGACAGGGTCTGCCACACGACTGTGACTGATATGACGGGTTGGTTTGGACCCCCCCCAAAAAAGAAGCAATTAATCTCTCCTTGCACAAACTGGCTCTACAGAGGCAAGATGTCCACCTCATCTTCACCCTCCGATATATCACCGTGTACATCCCCCTCCTCACAGATTATCAATTCGTCCCCACTGGAATCCACCATCTCAGCTCCCTGTGTACTTTGTGGAGGCAATTGCTGCTGGTCAATGTCTCCGCGGAGGAATTGATTATAATTCATTTTAATGAACATCATCTTCTCCACATTTTCTGGATGTAACCTCGTACGCCGATTGCTGACAAGGTGAGCGGCGGCACTAAACACTCTTTCGGAGTACACACTTGTGGGAGGGCAACTTAGGTAGAATAAAGCCAGTTTGTGCAAGGGCCTTCAAATTGCCTCTTTTTCCTGCCAGTATAAGTACGGACTGTGTGACGTGCCTACTTGGATGCGGTCACTCATATAATCCTCCACCATTCTATCAATGTTGAGAGAATCATATGCAGTGACAGTAGACGACATGTCCGTAATCGTTGTCAGGTCCTTCAGTCCGGACCAGATGTCAGCATCAGCAGTCGCTCCAGACTGCCCTGCATCACCGCCAGCGGGTGGGCTCGGAATTCTGAGCCTTTTCCTCGCACCCCCAGTTGCGGGAGAATGTGAAGGAGGAGATGTTGACAGGTCGCGTTCCGCTTGACTTGACAATTTTGTCACCAGCAGGTCTTTCAACCCCAGCAGACCTGTGTCTGCCGGAAAGAGAGATCCAAGGTAGGCTTTAAATCTAGGATCGAGCACGGTGGCCAAAATGTAGTGCTCTGATTTCAACAGATTGACCACCCGTGAATCCTTGTTAAGCGAATTAAGGGCTGCATCCACAAGTCCCACATGCCTAGCGGAATCGCTCCCTTTTAGCTCCTTCTTCAATGCCTCCAGCTTCTTCTGCAAAAGCCTGATGAGGGGAATGACCTGACTCAGGCTGGCAGTGTCTGAACTGACTTCACGTGTGGCAAGTTCAAAGGGCATCAGAACCTTGCACAACGTTGAAATCATTCTCCACTGCACTTGAGACAGGTGCATTCCATCTCCTATATCGTGCTCAATTGTATAGGCTTGAATGGCCTTTTGCTGCTCCTCCAACCTCTGAAGCATATAGAGGGTTGAATTCCACCTCGTTACCACTTCTTGCTTCAGATGATGGCAGGGCAGGTTCAGTAGTTTTTGGTGGTGCTCCAGTCTTCTGTACGTGGTGCCTGTACGCCGAAAGTGTCCCGCAATTTTTCTGGCCACCGACAGCATCTCTTGCACGCCCCTGTCGTTTTTTAAAAAATTCTGCACCACCAAATTCAAGGTATGTGCAAAACATGGGACGTGCTGGAATTTGCCCATATTTAATGCACACACAATATTGCTGGCGTTGTCCGATGCCACAAATCCACAGGAGAGTCCAATTGGGGTAAGCCATTCCGCGATGATCTTCCTCAGTTGCCGTAAGAGGTTTTCAGCTGTGTGCGTATTCTGGAAAGCGGTGATACAAAGCGTAGCCTGCCTAGGAAAGAGTTGGCGTTTGTGAGATGCTGCTACTGGTGCCGCCGCTGCTGTTCTTGCGGCGGGAGTCCATACATCTACCCAGTGGGCTGTCACAGTCATATAGTCCTGACCCTGCCCTGCTCCACTTGTCCACATGTCCGTGGTTAAGTGGACATTGGGTACAACTGCATTTTTTAGGAGACTGGTGAGTCTTTTTCTGACGTCCGTGTACATTCTCGGTATCGCCTGCCTAGAGAAGTGGAACCTAGATGGTATTTGGTAACGGGGGCACACTGCCTCAATAAATTGTCTAGTTCCCTGTGAACTAATGGCGGATACCGGACGCACGTCTAACACCAACATAGTTGTCAAGGACTCAGTTATCCGCTTTGCAGTAGGATGACTGCTGTGATATTTCATCTTCCTCGCAAAGGACTGTTGAACAGTCAATTGCTTACTGGAAGTAGTACAAGTGGGCTTACGACTTCCCCTCTGGGATGACCATCGACTCCCAGCGGCAACAACAGCAGCGCCAGCAGCAGTAGGCGTTACACGCAAGGATGCATCGGAGGAATCCCAGGCAGGAGAGGACTCGTCAGACTTGCCAGTGACATGGCCTGCAGGACTATTGGCATTCCTGGGGAAGGAGGAAATTGACACTGAGGGAGTTGGTGGGGTGGTTTGCGTGAGCTTGGTTACAAGAGGAAGGGATTTACTGGTCAGTGGACTGCTTCCGCTGTCACCCAAAGTTTTTGAACTTGTCACTGACTTATTATGAATGCGCTGCAGGTGACGTATAAGGGAGGATGTTCCGAGGTGGTTAACGTCCTTACCCCTACTTATTACAGCTTGACAAAGGGAACACACGGCTTGACACCTGTTGTCCGCATTTCTGGTGAAATACCTCCACACCGAAGAGCTGATTTTTTTGGTATTTTCACCTGGCATGTCAACGGCCATATTCCTCCCACGGACAACAGGTGTCTCCCCGGGTGCCTGACTTAAACAAACCACCTCACCATCAGAATCCTCCTGGTCAATTTCCTCCCCAGCGCCAGCAACACCCATATCCTCCTCATCCTGGTGTACTTCAACACTGACATCTTCAATCTGACTATCAGGAACTGGACTGCGGGTGCTCCTTCCAGCACTTGCAGGGGGCGTGCAAATGGTGGAAGGCGCATGCTCTTCACGTCCAGTGTTGGGAAGGTCAGGCATCGCAACCGACACAATTGGACTCTCCTTGTGGATTTGGGATTTCAAAGAACGCACAGTTCTTTGCGGTGCTTTTGCCAGCTTGAGTCTTTTCAGTTTTCTAGCGAGAGGCTGAGTGCTTCCATACTCATGTGAAGCTGAACCACTAGCCATGAACATAGGCCAGGGCCTCAGCCGTTCCTTGCCACTCCGTGTGGTAAATGGCATATTGGCAAGTTTACGCTTCTCCTCCGACAATTTTATTTTAGGTTTTGGAGTCCTTTTTTTACTGATATTTGGTGTTTTGGTTTTGACATGCTCTGTACTATGCCATTGGGCATCGGCCTTGGCAGACGACGTTGCTGGCATTTCATCGTCTCGGCCATGACTAGTGGCAGCAGCTTCAGCACGAGGTGGAAGTGGATCTTGATCTTTCCCTAATTTTGGAACCTCAACATTTTTGTTCTCCATATTTTAATAGGCACAACTAAAAGGCACCTCAGGTAAACAATGGAGATGGATGGATTGGATACTAGTATACAATTATGGACGGGCTGCCGAGTGCCGACACAGAGGTAGCCACAGCCGTGAACTACCGCACTGTACTGTGTCTGCTGCTAATATATAGACTGGTTGATAAAGAGATAGTATACTCGTAACTAGTATGTATGTATAAAGAAAGAAAAAAAACCACGGTTAGGTGGTATATACAATTATGGACGGGCTGCCGAGTGCCGACACAGAGGTAGCCACAGCCGTGAACTACCGCACTGTACTGTGTCTGCTGCTAATATATAGACTGGTTGATAAAGAGATAGTATACTCGTAACTAGTATGTATGTATAAAGAAAGAAAAAAAAACCACGGTTAGGTGGTATATACAATTATGGACGGGCTGCCGAGTGCCGACACAGAGGTAGCCACAGCCGTGAACTACCGCACTGTACTGTGTCTGCTGCTAATATATAGACTGGTTGATAAAGAGATAGTATACTCGTAACTAGTATGTATGTATAAAGAAAGAAAAAAAAACCACGGTTAGGTGGTATATACAATTATGGACGGGCTGCCGAGTGCCGACACAGAGGTAGCCACAGCCGTGAACTACCGCACTGTACTGTGTCTGCTGCTAATATATAGACTGGTTGATAAAGAGATAGTATACTCGTAACTAGTATGTATGTATAAAGAAAGAAAAAAAAACCACGGTTAGGTGGTATATACAATTATGGACGGGCTGCCGAGTGCCGACACAGAGGTAGCCACAGCCGTGAACTACCGCACTGTACTGTGTCTGCTGCTAATATATAGACTGGTTGATAAAGAGATAGTATACTCGTAACTAGTATGTATGTATAAAGAAAGAAAAAAAAACCACGGTTAGGTGGTATATACAATTATGGACGGGCTGCCGAGTGCCGACACAGAGGTAGCCACAGCCGTGAACTACCGCACTGTACTGTGTCTGCTGCTAATATATAGACTGGTTGATAAAGAGATAGTATACTCGTAACTAGTATGTATGTATAAAGAAAGAAAAAAAAACCACGGTTAGGTGGTATATACAATTATGGACGGGCTGCCGAGTGCCGACACAGAGGTAGCCACAGCCGTGAACTACCGCACTGTACTGTGTCTGCTGCTAATATATAGACTGGTTGATAAAGAGATAGTATACTCGTAACTAGTATGTATGTATAAAGAAAGAAAAAAAAACCACGGTTAGGTGGTATATACAATTATGGACGGGCTGCCGAGTGCCGACACAGAGGTAGCCACAGCCGTGAACTACCGCACTGTACTGTGTCTGCTGCTAATATATAGACTGGTTGATAAAGAGATAGTATACTCGTAACTAGTATGTATGTATAAAGAAAGAAAAAAAAACCACGGTTAGGTGGTATATACAATTATGGACGGGCTGCCGAGTGCCGACACAGAGGTAGCCACAGCCGTGAACTACCGCACTGTACTGTGTCTGCTGCTAATATATAGACTGGTTGATAAAGAGATAGTATACTCGTAACTAGTATGTATGTATAAAGAAAGAAAAAAAAACGACGGTTAGGTGGTATATACAATTATGGACGGGCTGCCGAGTGCCGACACAGAGGTAGCCACAGCCGTGAACTACCGCACTGTACTGTGTCTGCTGCTAATATATAGACTGGTTGATAAAGAGATAGTATACTCGTAACTAGTATGTATGTATAAAGAAAGAAAAAAAAACCACGGTTAGGTGGTATATACAATTATGGACGGGCTGCCGAGTGCCGACACAGAGGTAGCCACAGCCGTGAACTACCGCACTGTACTGTGTCTGCTGCTAATATATAGACTGGTTGATAAAGAGATAGTATACTCGTAACTAGTATGTATGTATAAAGAAAGAAAAAAAAACCACGGTTAGGTGGTATATACAATTATGGACGGGCTGCCGAGTGCCGACACAGAGGTAGCCACAGCCGTGAACTACCGCACTGTACTGTGTCTGCTGCTAATATATAGACTGGTTGATAAAGAGATAGTATACTCGTAACTAGTATGTATGTATAAAGAAAGAAAAAAAAACCACGGTTAGGTGGTATATACAATTATGGACGGGCTGCCGAGTGCCGACACAGAGGTAGCCACAGCCGTGAACTACCGCACTGTACTGTGTCTGCTGCTAATATATAGACTGGTTGATAAAGAGATAGTATACTCGTAACTAGTATGTATGTATAAAGAAAGAAAAAAAAACCACGGTTAGGTGGTATATACAATTATGGACGGGCTGCCGAGTGCCGACACAGAGGTAGCCACAGCCGTGAACTACCGCACTGTACTGTGTCTGCTGCTAATATATAGACTGGTTGATAAAGAGATAGTATACTCGTAACTAGTATGTATGTATAAAGAAAGAAAAAAAAACCACGGTTAGGTGGTATATACAATTATGGACGGGCTGCCGAGTGCCGACACAGAGGTAGCCACAGCCGTGAACTACCGCACTGTACTGTGTCTGCTGCTAATATATAGACTGGTTGATAAAGAGATAGTATACTCGTAACTAGTATGTATGTATAAAGAAAGAAAAAAAAACCACGGTTAGGTGGTATATACAATTATGGACGGGCTGCCGAGTGCCGACACAGAGGTAGCCACAGCCGTGAACTACCGCACTGTACTGTGTCTGCTGCTAATATATAGACTGGTTGATAAAGAGATAGTATACTCGTAACTAGTATGTATGTATAAAGAAAGAAAAAAAAACCACGGTTAGGTGGTATATACAATTATGGACGGGCTGCCGAGTGCCGACACAGAGGTAGCCACAGCCGTGAACTACCGCACTGTACTGTGTCTGCTGCTAATATATAGACTGGTTGATAAAGAGATAGTATACTCGTAACTAGTATGTATGTATAAAGAAAGAAAAAAAAACGACGGTTAGGTGGTATATACAATTATGGACGGGCTGCCGAGTGCCGACACAGAGGTAGCCACAGCCGTGAACTACCGCACTGTACTGTGTCTGCTGCTAATATATAGACTGGTTGATAAAGAGATAGTATACTCGTAACTAGTATGTATGTATAAAGAAAGAAAAAAAAACCACGGTTAGGTGGTATATACAATTATGGACGGGCTGCCGAGTGCCGACACAGAGGTAGCCACAGCCGTGAACTACCGCACTGTACTGTGTCTGCTGCTAATATATAGACTGGTTGATAAAGAGATAGTATACTCGTAACTAGTATGTATGTATAAAGAAAGAAAAAAAAACCACGGTTAGGTGGTATATACAATTATGGACGGGCTGCCGAGTGCCGACACAGAGGTAGCCACAGCCGTGAACTACCGCACTGTACTGTGTCTGCTGCTAATATATAGACTGGTTGATAAAGAGATAGTATACTCGTAACTAGTATGTATGTATAAAGAAAGAAAAAAAAACCACGGTTAGGTGGTATATACAATTATGGACGGGCTGCCGAGTGCCGACACAGAGGTAGCCACAGCCGTGAACTACCGCACTGTACTGTGTCTGCTGCTAATATATAGACTGGTTGATAAAGAGATAGTATACTCGTAACTAGTATGTATGTATAAAGAAAGAAAAAAAAACCACGGTTAGGTGGTATATACATTTATGGACGGGCTGCCGAGTGCCGACACAGAGGTAGCCACAGCCATGAACTACCGCACTGTACTGTGTCTGCTGCTAATATATAGACTGGTTGATAAAGAGATAGTATACTCGTAACTAGTATGTATGTATAAAGAAAGAAAAAAAAACCACGGTTAGGTGGTATATACAATTATGGACGGGCTGCCGAGTGCCGACACAGAGGTAGCCACAGCCGTGAACTACCGCACTGTACTGTGTCTGCTGCTAATATATAGACTGGTTGATAAAGAGATAGTATACTCGTAACTAGTATGTATGTATAAAGAAAGAAAAAAAAACCACGGTTAGGTCACTGGTATATACAATTATGGACGGGCTGCCGAGTGCCGACACAGAGGTAGCCACAGCCGTGAACTACCGCACTGTACTGTGTCTGCTGCTAATATAGACTGGTTGATAAAGAGATAGTATACTACTAATATTATATACTGGTGGTCAGGTCACTGGTCACTAGTCACACTGGCAGTGGCACTCCTGCAGCAAAAGTGTGCACTGTTTAATTTTAATATAATATTATGTACTCCTGGCTCCTGCTATAACCTATAACTGGCACTGCAGTAGTGCTCCCCAGTCTCCCCCACAATTATAAGCTGTGTGAGCTGAGCAGTCAGACAGATATATAATATATATAGATGATGCAGCACACTGGCCTGAGCCTGAGCAGTGCACACAGATATGGTATGTATGTGACTGAGTCACTGTGTGCTGTGTATCGCTTTTTTCAGGCAGAGAACGGATTATAAATAAAAGTGGTGGTCACTGGTCACTATCAGCAAAACTCTGCACTGTACACTACTGAGTACTCCTAATGCTCCCCAAAATTAGTAAATCAAGTGTCTCTCTAATCTATTCTAATTCTAAACGGAGAGGACGCCAGCCACGTCCTCTCCCTATCAATCTCAATGCACGTGTGAAAATGGCGGCGACGCGCGGCTCCTTATATAGAATCCGAGTCTCGCGATAGAATCCGAGCCTCGCGAGAATCCGACAGCGTCATGATGACGTTCGGGCGCGCTCGGGTTAACCGAGCAAGGCGGGAAGATCCGAGTCGCTCGGACCCGTGAAAAAAAACATGAAGTTCTGGCGGGTTCGGATTCAGAGAAACCGAACCCGCTCATCTCTAGATGTAAGTCATTTTTATGACACGCCTCTCAGATGTAGCAGTACACGCCCGCGCTGAGAGGTGTTACTTTCACATCTCCCTGAGATGCTTTATCAAAAGTAGGCAAGTATGGTTCAAAGTCCTACCTATATTTAATTCTAATTTTAAAAAAAACTTTTCTTAAAACAGTGTTTGTTCATGTCTCATTAATGTCTTAAAATGAAGAATGTCATTATAGCCATTATAGTAAGAGTATGCATAAACATTCTCTTTCCCATATCAATGGGCATATTTTTTAAACACATTTAGAGGTAAGATTCAGAGGATTTCCCTTTTTAATTCAGTGTGTATTAAGGGGTAGGTTTCTCCAATATCCGCTGAAGACCCTCTATTTTGGTTCACCGGAGCAGTCCCCATAGGTTTCTGGGGACAGCAATATAGGCAGATGTATCAAGCTCCAAAAGCCTTGGCATTGTGGCCTATATGCTACAACACTGAATTATTTTATCGAAATGGATCTATCAGATCCCTCTCCAGTAGTTACGATAAAGCATGGATGACCAAGCATAAACATTACCACTTCCCTGGAGAGGTTAAGATTAGGCTGTTGTAGGGCAGGTTAGGGTTAGGCTGTGGGGGGTGGGAGGTTAGGGTTGGGCAGCTGGAGGTGAGTATCGAGGTTAGGGGAGGCAGTCACTTTATCGCCTGTCAGGATCCCGGTGGTCAGGATACCGATGGCGGAATCCCGACACCGGCTGGTTACCGCTCTTTGGTGGTGGTCCACGCCATCACCCAGAGGGGAACATAATCCTGTGTCGACCAAGGGTCGCCACCGGGGCCGAAGTGTGGCGAGCCTGCGAGGGGACATGCTGCGCTCGCCACCGGCATCCTGGCTGTCGGGCTCCCGGCGTCGGTCTGCTGACCGCCAGGATCCCGACCGCCGGTATCTCGTACTGATACCGAGGTTAGGCTGTGGGGGGAGGGTTAGGGTTATGCTGTGGGAGGGGAGGTTATGGTTAGGTTGCGGGAGGAGGGTTAGGATTAGGCTGCAGGAGAAAGGTTAGGGTTAGGCTGTGGAGGATGGGAGATTAGGGTTAGGCTGCTGGAGGTGAGGGTCAGGGTTAGGGTTAGGCTGTGGGAGGGGAAGTTAGGTTTAGTCTGTGAGAGGAGGGTTAGGGTTATGTTGCTGGAGTTGAGGGTTAGGGTTATGCTGCTGGAGGTGAGGTTTAGGATTAGGCTGTTGGAAGAGGGTTAGGTTGCAGAAGGGGAGGTAAAGGTTATGCTGCGGAAGGGGAACTTAGGTTTAGTCTGTGAGAGGAGGGTTAGGCTGCGGGAGGGGAGGCTACGGTTAGATTGCTGTAGGTGAGGGTTAGGGTTAGGCTGCTGAAGGTGAGAGTCAAGGTTAGGCTGTTGGAAGAGGGTTAGGCTGCAGAAGGGGAGGTTAAGGTTATGCTGCGGGAGGGGAGACTAGGTTTAGTCTGTGAGAGGAGGATTAGGCTGTGGGAGGGGAGGCTAGGGTTAGATTGCTGGTGGTGAGGGTCAGGGTTAGGCTGCTGGAGGTGAGAGTCAAGGTTAGGCTGTGGGAGGAGGGTTAGGCTGCGGAAGGAGAAGTTATAGTTATGCTGTGCGAGGAGGGTGAAGGTTAAGCTGCGGGAGGTGAGACTAGGGTTATGCTGCTGGAGGTGAGGGTCAGTGTTAGGCTGTGGGAAGAGGGTTAGGCTGCAGAAGGAGAAGTTATGGTTATGCTGTGAGAGGAGGGTGATGGTTAAACTGCAGGAGGTGAGACTAGGGTTATGCTGCTGGAGGTGTGGGTCAGGATTAGGCTGTGAGAGGACTTTAGGGTTAGGCTGCGGAAGGAGAGGTTAGGGTTAAGCTGGAAGAGAAGGAAGAGAAGGGTTAGGGTTAGGCTGAGGGAGGGGAGGATTTGAGTGAGGCACTAGTGGGAAGGTTAGAATGTGTTAGGGTAGGTTAGAGTTAGGCTGTGGGAGGGGAAGGTTAGGTTAAGACTGTGCAAGGGGAGTTTAGGATTAGGCACTATGGGGAGGGTTGTTGTTATTATTATTATTATTATTATTATTATTATTATGAGATTTTATTTATAGGGTGCAACAAGTGTTTTGCAGCGCCGTACATATGGCAAACATTAGAACAATACAGGGTATACAGAACTTTACATTACAGTAACAGAAAAACTAAAACAGAGCACAGGCAACAATTAGCAGCACAGTTCTCAGTACACACTACAGCCAAGATGAAAGGAGGAAAAGGGTTAGGGTTAGGCTGTGGTAGGGGAGCTTAGGGTTAGGCACTACGTGGAGGGTTAGTGTAAGGGGAAAGCGTTACTCACTTCTGGAGCCCTGCAGGACGATTTGGAACTCTTAATCAGTTGACCTCTGGACCTGGCAGACCTGCAAAGACACGCAGGAACAAATACTGTACATTAAAATAATATGGCATCTATTCTCTTTCCCTCTCCCTCCTCCTCTTTCCCTCTCTTAGGTAAAATAATATAACGTACACACCACCACAGAAAGGGCATGTTCACATCACTATTATTGAGGTAGACCTGGATATAGATGCACCTGTCTGGAGGCATAACTCTTTTTTTTTTGGAGGGTTGGTGCAATGAGACATAATGATAGATTCTACAGTCTCACGAGCAGGCCCCTCTTTCCTTATGTATTCCTGTCTACATATCATATTTGCCTCCTTACATGTACTCTCTACCTAGTCTTAGCCATCAGCATCTCTAGACATGTTTCTTGCACCTACCCCCCTGGGCGGGTGTGATACAGGATTCTGGCATTTGGGATGCCAGCAGCCAGAAGACTGACACCAGCATCTCGGCGCTCAGCATCCCAACAGGCATAGGATACGTATGCTTACTAGAGATGAGCGGGTTCGGTTTCTCTGAATCCGAACCCGCACGAACTTCATGTTTTTTTTCACGGGTCCGAGCGACTCGGATCTTCCCGCCTTGCTCGGTTAACCCGAGCGCGCCCGAACGTCATCATGACGCTGTCGGATTCTCGCGAGACTCGGATTCTATATAAGGAGCCGCGCGTCGCCGCCATTTTCACACGTGCATTGAGATTGATAGGGAGAGGACGTGGCTGGCGTCCTCTCCATTTAGATTAGAAGAGAGAGAGAGAGAGATTGACCTGATTTACTGGAGCTTAGGAGTACTGTAGAACTGTAGAGAGTGCAGAATTTACTAGTGACTGACCACAGTGACCACCAGACAGTGCAGTTTTATTTAATATATCCGTTCTCTGCCTGAAAAAAACGATACACAGTGACTCAGTCACATACCATATCTGTGTGCACTGCTCAGCCCAGTGTGCTGCATCATCTATGTATATATCTGACTGTGCTCAGCTCACACATCTTATAATTGTGGGGGAGACTGGGGAGCACTGCAGTGCCAGTTATAGGTTATAGCAGGAGCCAGGAGTACATATTATTATTAAAATTAAACAGTGCACACTTTTGCTGCAGGAGTGCCACTGCCAGTGTGACTGACCAGTGACCTGACCACACTGACCACCAGTATAGTTAGTAGTATAGTATACTATATTGTGATTGCCTGAAAAAGTTAAACACTCGTATCTGACTGTGCTCAGCTCACACATCTTATAATTGTGGGGGAGACTGGGGAGCACTGCAGTGCCAGTTATAGGTTATAGCAGGAGCCAGGAGTACATATTATTATTAAAATTAAACAGTGCACACTTTTGCTGCAGGAGTGCCACTGCCAGTGTGACTGACCAGTGACCTGACCACACTGACCACCAGTATAGTTAGTAGTATAGTATACTATATTGTGATTGCCTGAAAAAGTTAAACACTCGTATCTGACTGTGCTCAGCTCACACATCTTATAATTGTGGGGGAGACTGGGGAGCACTGCAGTGCCAGTTATAGGTTATAGCAGGAGCCAGGAGTACATATTATTATTAAAATTAAACAGTGCACACTTTTGCTGCAGGAGTGCCACTGCCAGTGTGACTGACCAGTGACCTGACCACACTGACCACCAGTATAGTTAGTAGTATAGTATACTATATTGTGATTGCCTGAAAAAGTTAAACACTCGTCGTGTGACTTCACTTGTGTGGTGGTTTTTTTTTTATTCTATAAAAAACTCATTCTGCTGACAGACAGTGTCCAGCAGGTCCGTCATTATATAATATATACCTGTCCGGCTGCAGTAGTGATATATATATATTTTTTATATCATTATTTATCATCCAGTCGCAGCAGACACAGTACGGTAGTTCACGGCTGTAGCTACCTCTGTGTCGGCACTCGGCAGTCCGTCCATAATTGTATACCACCTACCCGTGGTTTTTTTTTCTTTCTTCTTTATA
This sequence comes from Pseudophryne corroboree, assembly GCF_028390025.1. Classification (NCBI taxonomy): domain Eukaryota; kingdom Metazoa; phylum Chordata; class Amphibia; order Anura; family Myobatrachidae; genus Pseudophryne; species Pseudophryne corroboree. The sequence continues at coordinate 70,000,043 of NC_086455.1, forward strand.
CATACATACTACTACTACATCTCTTTATCAACCAGTCTATATTAGCAGCAGACACAGTACAGTACGGTAGTCCACGGCTGTAGCTACCTCTGTGTCGGCACTCGGCAGTCCGTCCATAATTGTATACCACCTACCCGTGTTTTTTTTTTCTTTCTTCTTTATACATACATACTACTACTACTACATCTCTTTATCAACCAGTCTATATTAGCAGCAGACACAGTACAGTACGGTAGTCCACGGCTGTAGCTACCTCTGTGTCGGCACTGGGCAGTCCGTCCATAATTGTATACCACCTACCCGTGGTTTTTTTTTCTTTCTTCTTTATACATACATACTACTACTACATCTCTTTATCAACCAGTCTATGTTAGCAGCAGACACAGTACAGTACGGTAGTCCACGGCTGTAGCTACCTCTGTGTCGGCACTGGGCAGTCCGTCCATAATTGTATACCACCTACCCGTGGTTTTTTTTTCTTTCTTCTTTATACATACATACTACTACTACTACATCTCTTTATCAACCAGTCTATATTAGCAGCAGACACAGTACAGTACGGTAGTCCACGGCTGTAGCTACCTCTGTGTCGGCACTGGGCAGTCCGTCCATAATTGTATACCACCTACCCGTGGTTTTTTTTTCTTTCTTCTTTATACATACATACTACTACTACTACATCTCTTTATCAACCAGTCTATATTAGCAGCAGACACAGTACAGTACGGTAGTCCACGGCTGTAGCTGCCTCTGTGTCGGCACTGGGCAGTCCGTCCATAATTGTATACCACCTACCCGTGGTTTTTTTTTCTTTCTTCTTAATACATACATACTACTACTACATCTCTTTATCAACCAGTCTATATTAGCAGCAGACACAGTACAGTACGGTAGTCCACGGCTGTAGCTACCTCTGTGTCGGCACTGGGCAGTCCGTCCATAATTGTATACCACCTACCCGTGGTTTTTTTTTCTTTCTTCTTTATACATACATACTACTACTACATCTCTTTATCAACCAGTCTATATTAGCAGCAGACACAGTACAGTACGGTAGTCCACGGCTGTAGCTACCTCTGTGTCGGCACTCGGCAGTCCATCCATAATTGTATACTAGTATCCATCCATCTCCATTGTTTACCTGAGGTGCCTTTTAGTTGTGCCTATTAAAATATGGAGAACAAAAATGTTGAGGTTCCAAAATTAGGGAAAGATCAAGATCCACTTCCACCTCGTGCTGAAGCTGCTGCCACTAGTCATGGCCGAGACGATGAAATGCCAGCAACGTCGTCTGCCAAGGCCGATGCCCAATGTCATAGTACAGAGCATGTCAAATCCAAAACACCAAATATCAGTAAAAAAAGGACTCCAAAACCTAAAATAAAATTGTCGGAGGAGAAGCGTAAACTTGCCAATATGCCATTTACCACACGGAGTGGCAAGGAACGGCTGAGGCCCTGGCCTATGTTCATGGCTAGTGGTTCAGCTTCACATGAGGATGGAGGCACTCAGCCTCTCGCTAGAAAAATTAAAAGACTCAAGCTGGCAAAAGCAGTAGCACCGCAAAGAACTGTGCGTTCTTCGAAATCCCAAATCCACAAGGAGAGTCCAATTGTGTCGGTTGCGATGCCTGACCTTCCCAACACTGGACGTGAAGAGCATGCGCCTTCCACCATTTGCACGCCCCCTGCAAGTGCTGGAAGGAGCACCCGCAGTCCAGTTCCTGATAGTCAGATTGAAGATGTCAGTGTTGAAGTACACCAGGATGAGGAGGATATGGGTGTTGCTGGCGCTGGGGAGGAAATTGACCAGGAGGATTCTGATGGTGAGGTGGTTTGTTTAAGTCAGGCACCCGGGGAGACACCTGTTGTCCGTGGGAGGAATAGGGCCGTTGACATGCCTGGTGAAAATACCAAAAAAATCAGCTCTTCGGTGTGGAAGTATTTCACCAGAAATGCGGACAACAGGTGTCAAGCCGTGTGTTCCCTTTGTCAAGCTGTAATAAGTAGGGGTAAGGACGTTAACCACCTCGGAACATCCTCCCTTATACGTCACCTGCAGCGCATTCATAATAAGTCAGTGACAAGTTCAAAAACTTGGGCCGACAGCGGAAGCAGTCCACTGACCAGTAAATCCCTTCCTCTTGTAACCAAGCTCACGCAAACCACCCCACCAACTCCCTCAGTGCCAATTTCCTCCTTCCCCAGGAATGCCAATAGTCCTGCAGGCCATGTCACTGGCAATTCTGACGAGTCCTCTCCTGCCTGGGATTCCTCCGATGCATCCTTGCGTGTAACGCCTACTGCTGCTGGCGCTGCTGTTGTTGCTGCTGGGAGTCGATGGTCATCCCAGAGGGGAAGTCGTAAGCCCACTTGTACTACTTCCAGTAAGCAATTGACTGTCCAACAGTCCTTTGCGAGGAAGATGAAATATCACAGCAGTCATCCTGTTGCAAAGCGGATAACTGAGTCCTTGACAACTATGTTGGTGTTAGACGTGCGTCCGGTATCCGCCGTTAGTTCACAGGGAACTAGACAATTTATTGAGGCAGTGTGCCCCCGTTACCAAATACCATCTAGGTTCCACTTCTGTAGGCAGGCGATACCGAGAATGTACACGGACGTCAGAAAAAGACTCACCAGTGTCCTAAAAAATGCAGTTGTACCCAATGTCCACTTAACCACGGACATGTGGACAAGTGGAGCAGGGCAGGGTCAGGACTATATGACTGTGACAGCCCACTGGGTAGATGTATGGACTCCCGCCGCAAGAACAGCAGCGGCGGCACCAGTAGCAGCATCTCGCAAACGCCAACTCTTTCCTAGGCAGGCTACGCTTTGTATCACCGCTTTCCAGAATACGCACACAGCTGAAAACCTCTTACGGCAACTGAGGAAGATCATTGCAGAATGGCTTACCCCAATTGGACTCTCCTGTGGATTTGTGGCATCGGACAACGCCAGCAATATTGTGTGTGCATTAAATATGGGCAAATTCCAGCACGTCCCATGTTTTGCACATACCTTGAATTTGGTGGTGCAGAATTTTTTAAAAAACGACAGGGGCGTGCAAGAGATGCTGTCGGTGGCCAGAAGAATTGCGGGACACTTTCGGCGTACAGGCACCACGTACAGAAGACTGGAGCACCACCAAAAACTACTGAACCTGCCCTGCCATCATCTGAAGCAAGAAGTGGTAACGAGGTGGAATTCAACCCTCTATATGCTTCAGAGGTTGGAGGAGCAGCAAAGGCCATTCAAGCCTATACAATTGAGCACGATATAGGAGGTGGAATGCCCCTGTCTCAAGCGCAGTGGAGAATGATTTCAACGTTGTGCAAGGTTCTGATGCCCTTTGAACTTGCCACACGTGAAGTCAGTTCAGACACTGCCAGCCTGAGTCAGGTCATTCCCCTCATCAGGCTTTTGCAGAAGAAGCTGGAGGCATTGAAGAAGGAGCTAAAAGGGAGCGATTCCGCTAGGCATGTGGGACTTGTGGATGCAGCCCTTAATTCGCTTAACAAGGATTCACGGGTGGTCAATCTGTTGAAATCAGAGCACTACATTTTGGCCACCGTGCTCGATCCTAGATTTAAAACCTACCTTGGATCTCTCTTTCCGGCAGACACAAGTCTGCTGGGGTGCAAAGACCTGCTGGTGACAAAATTGTCAAGTCAAGCGGAACGCGACCTGTCAACATCTCCTCCTTCACATTCTCCCGCAACTGGGTGTTACGATTCCTGTACTCCAGACTGGAGAAGATCTTATGGCAGAGATCTGAGTACAGGAATGAAATACAGGTTGTGGGAGCTGGAGAGCCTAGTAACCCCTGGCGCCCTAACTCCGTTGTCTCGCCCGTGTTATCAGAAATCCCCTGCGAGACTATGGTTGCTTGAGCCCATGGCAGCCGCGTTCGAAGGGCGGATTATGTCTGCCCAACCCCGATGCCCCCGCAGGTCTTAATGGGAGACAAGGGGAAGTCCGAGACAGGGAGATAACAAGGGGCCCTCTGACTAAGCAACCAAGCCAGGGGTTACAAGCTAACTTAACTAAATCAAAAGGTATGTGCGGACTAGCCGCCAGGGAAAAGGACAACCAAGGATCCACGGATCCGACACTCCTATCCGGCACCGCTGGACACCAGAGTGGATCTTGTGGAAGCGGAATCCTCCGCAAAGCACCAGAACTCAAAATAAACACAATAATAAATAGTAGCGGACAAGCCGCAACACACGGCTGCGCCGCGACTCACGAACACCACCAGATGTTAAAGGTGCTCGGTCAGACTCCAGGAACAGATGGTAACTTCCGAGTACTGGATCACTGAGAACAGGAACAAACGAACAGACCGGGACTGGGAACTCTCTCTGCAGCAAAATCAGGCAAACAGGAAGCTATCACCGGCGTCTGTGAGGAGTCCTGGGAGTGCTTTTAACAGAGAGTCTTCCAATCAGCTGTTTGGAGGCTGATTGGATTAAATGCCATGCAGCTGCATGGCCAGGGAAACAGATGAGTGATAATTACAACATGCCGTGCAGCTGCATGCTACACAGCCAGGAAACCAGTGATGATATAAACTTAGACCCAGCAACGGGGAACACGATCCGACAGTGGCGTCCCCGTTGCTAGGCGCCGGCCGCACTGACGAGCGGACCCTCGGCGCCTAACAGTACCCCCCCCTTGAGGAGGGGTCAAGGAACCCCTAAATCCGGGTTTCTGAGGAAATTCTTGAAAAAATGCCCTTTTGAGCCTTGGGGCATGAAGGTCCTTATCTAGGACCCACGACCTTTCCTCAGGACCATAACCTGTCCAATGCACCAAAAAATAAAGCCGACCCCGGGACAGCTTGGAATCGAGAACCTTCTCAACCACGAACTCCTGCTGACCCTGTACATTAACTGGTGATCTCCCCTGAGGTTTTTTACGAGGAAATCTGCTAGATGAAACATATGGTTTGAGCAAAGAGCAATGGAAGGTATTTCCGATTCGTAACGTTTTTGGTAGCTGTAACCGGAAAGCAACTGGATTGACTTTTTTGATAATGAGAAATGGTCCAATAAATCTAGGACCCAATCTGGCTGAGGTTTGTCGAAGTTTGATATTGCGAGTCGACAGCCACACCCTGTCTCCTACTCTAAAAGTGCACGGCCGCCGGAACCTGTCCGAAAAATCTTTTTCCTTGAAAGCTGCTTTTCTGAGAGCTATGTGCACTTTTTTCCAAATAAGTTTAAGATGAGAGGTCAGGGCCAGAGAGGAGACAGAGGAATGTTGGAAAAATGAATTAGCTCTGGGGTGGAAACCAAAAACTGCAAAAAATGGAGACACATTGGTAGAGGAATGACAGGCATTATTATAAGCAAACTCTGCCAATGGAAGAAACTCAGACCAGTCATTTTGGAGTTTGGCCGAGTACAAACGCAAATATTGTTTTAAGGATTGGTTCACTCGCTCAGTCTGTCCATTTGATTGTGGATGATAACCGGAGGTTAATGATAATTTCATTTTTAACGAAGCACAAAAAGACTTCCAAAACTGTGCAATGAATTGTGGACCCCTGTCGGAAACAATATCAGTGGGTAACCCATGGAGTCTGAAAACATGACGGAGGAACAAGACTGCCAATCCCTGGGCAGATGGCAATCGGGGAAGACCAATAAAATGAGCCATCTTACTAAAACGGTCCACTACCACCCATATGACTGTGCATCCAGCTGACAGAGGGAGATCCACCACAAAATCCATGGAGATATGCGACCATGGTCTAAGAGGAACATTCAATGGCATAAGTTGACCAATAGGCAAAGAACGGGGAACTTTATGCTGTGCACAGACCTGACACGAAAAAACAAACTCTTTAATGTCTTTAGAAAGACCAGGCCACCACACTGCGCGGGATACCAATTCAAAAGTTTTAGCGACTCCCAGATGCCCTGCAACTTTGCTATCATGAAATTCCTCCAAAACAGTTGCTCTCAAAAACTCAGGAACAAAAAGACGACCAGCAGGAGTATTTCCCGGAGCTTGATGTTGAAGCAGCTTCAATTGAGAAAAAACATCCTGTGTGAGACCTGCCTGAATGACTGAAGGCGGAAGTATGAGAGTAACAGGACTGTTGTCTTGAGCGGGAAGAAAACTGCGTGAGAGGGCATCTGCCTTGGTATTCTTGGAACCAGGTCTGAAGGTGATAATGAATTTGAAACGAGTGAAAAATAAAGCCCAACGAGCCTGTCGGGCATTCAGTCGCTTAGCTGATTCAATGTATTGAAGATTTTTGTGATCTGTCAAAACAGAAATGGTATGAGTCGCTCCTTCAAGCCAATGTCTCCACTCCTCAAAAGCCCATTTAATAGCCAGCAACTCCCGATTACCAACATCGTAGTTGGATTCAGCAGATGAGAATTTCCTGGACATAAAGGCACAAGGATGTAACTCAAGGGAATCTGGATCCTTCTGAGAAAGGATAGCCCCTACACCAACCTCCGAGGCATCTACCTCAACGATGAAAGGCAATTCTGGGTTGGGATGTCTAAGGACAGGGGCTGAGACAAAGGCTTGTTTCAAGGCCTGAAAAGATACTTTAGCTTCACATGACCAATTGGTAGGATCTGCTCCCTTCTTAGTGAGTGCCACAATGGGAGCAACTATGTCAGAGAAAGAGTGAATAAACCTTCTGTAGTAGTTCGCAAACCCTAAAAAGCGCTGAATTGCTTTTAAGTTGGTGGGTTGCGCCCAACTCAGGATGGCTTGGAGCTTCTTAGGTTCCATTCGGAATCCCCGAGGGGAAATAATGTACCCTAAAAAGGATACCTCCGTGACGTGAAATTCACACTTCTCCGGTTTGGCATACAAGTGATTTTCACGTAATTTCTTAAGTACCTGACGCACCTGGGTAACATGTTGTTCTATAGAGTCAGAATAAATCAAAATGTCGTCTAAATAGACCACAACGAATCTTCCCAGAAACTCACGGAGCACATCATTAATGAGATCCTGAAAGACTGCCGGAGCGTTAGATAGGCCGAAAGGCATGACCAGATACTCATAGTGACCTGATTGAGTACTGAATGCCGTTTTCCACTCATCCCCCGATCTGATTCTAATGAGATTATATGCTCCTCTCAGGTCAATCTTGGAAAAAATAACAGCCGAACGTAGCTGATCAAAGAGGACAGAGATCAGAGGCAGAGGGTAAGTATTCTTTACTGAGATTTTATTCAGGGCTCGAAAGTCAATGCAGGGTCTGAGGGAACCATCCTTCTTCTCTACGAAGAAAAAACCTGCACTTAAAGGGGATTTAGATGGCCTGATAAACCCTTTCTCAAGACTTTCTTTCACATACTCATTCATGGCCACAGTTTCAGGACCAGACAATGCATATAACCTTCCTTTAGGCAACGTGGCACCAGGAATTAACTCTATGGTACAATCATAAGGCCTATGGGGAGGCAAAATATCCGCATTGCCCTTGGAAAACACATCCAAAAAATCTTGGTACTCTCCAGGAATATGTGCGGGCCTGGCAGCAGCTACTCGGATAGGAAGTGTAATACATTCTTTATCACAGATGGTACTCCATTGTAGAATCTCCCCAGACTGCCAATCTATGATGGGATTATGAAAGGCCAGCCAAGGGTGACCCAGAACCACAGGAACTGCTGGACAATGGGTAAGAAAAAACTCAATCTTTTCAGAATGTAGAGCTCCCACCGAGAGCAAAACAGGAGGTGTACATAGAGAAATAACCCCATTGGATAAGGGATTCCCATCTAAACCATGCATGGTGATACACCTACTTAAGGTTAACTGAGGAATACCTAAGGCCTTGGCCCATGTTAAGTCCATAAAGTTTCCTGCAGCTCCACTGTCCACAAAAGCAGAGACCGAGGAACAGAGGCTGTCATAAGAAACTTTAGCAGGAACCAATAGTGAATTATTTGAGGAGATAAGCTGTAGACCAAAGTGAACCCCCTCACTATTCACTTGGTCAGGAAGTTTCCCGACTTGTTTGGGCAACTACGGGCAAAATGTCCCTTACCTCCGCAGTACAAACACAGACCAGAATTTTGCCTCCTGGTTCTTTCTTCCGGAGACAATTTGGAGAGACCAATCTGCATAGGCTCCTCCATGTCTATCGGAACGGAAGAAACACAGGGAAAAGAAACTACAGATGCCCCTTTCTCAGTCCTCCGCTCTCTGAGCCGACGATCTATTTTAATAGAGAGCTCCATGAGTTTATCAAGGTTCTCAGGAGCGGGATACTGAAGGAGGCTGTCTTTTATAGATTCAGATAAGCCGAGGCGAAACTGACTGCGCAGGGCAGGATCATTCCAGCCACAGTCGTTCGACCAACGGCGAAACTCCGTACAATAATTCTCTGCAGGATTCCTACCCTGTCTTAGAGCACGCAACTGACTTTCTGCGGATGCCTCTCTATCAGGGTCGTCATACAATAGCCCTAAAGATTTCAAAAAAGCGTCTACAGACGATAAGGCCGGATCGTCTGTCTTTAAACCAAAAGCCCAGGTCTGAGGATCCCCCTGAAGCAGAGAAATTATAATTCCAACCCGCTGAGCCTCCGTACCTGAGGAAACTGGTCTTAAACGAAAATACAGTTTACAAGACTCTTTAAAATTAAAAAACTGTTTTCTATCCCCAGAAAAACGGTCAGGCAGATGCATTTTTGGTTCAGGGATGACCCTCGGGGAAGTCCGTAACAGATCTTCCTGTGAGCTCACCCGGAGGGACAGATCCTGAACCATCTGGGTAAGTTCCTGAATCTGACTAACCAAAAACTGGCCAGGATTTGGCCCAACACCGGTGGGATTCATGAGGCCGACAAAATTCTCCCTACTGGATAAGTGAAAAAATTAACTCCTGTTGAAATTTTTTCTTTTGTCTGGCCGGTGATAATGTTACGATTCCTGTACTCCAGACTGGAGAAGATCTTATGGCAGAGATCTGAGTACAGGAATGAAATACAGGTTGTGGGAGCTGGAGAGCCTAGTAACCCCTGGCGCCCTAACTCCGTTGTCTCGCCCGTGTTATCAGAAATCCCCTGCGAGACTATGGTTGCTTGAGCCCATGGCAGCCGCGTTCGAAGGGCGGATTATGTCTGCCCAACCCCGATGCCCCCGCAGGTCTTAATGGGAGACAAGGGGAAGTCCGAGACAGGGAGATAACAAGGGGCCCTCTGACTAAGCAACCAAGCCAGGGGTTACAAGCTAACTTAACTAAATCAAAAGGTATGTGCGGACTAGCCGCCAGGGAAAAGGACAACCAAGGATCCACGGATCCGACACTCCTATCCGGCACCGCTGGACACCAGAGTGGATCTTGTGGAAGCGGAATCCTCCGCAAAGCACCAGAACTCAAAATAAACACAATAATAAATAGTAGCGGACAAGCCGCAACACACGGCTGCGCCGCGACTCACGAACACCACCAGATGTTAAAGGTGCTCGGTCAGACTCCAGGAACAGATGGTAACTTCCGAGTACTGGATCACTGAGAACAGGAACAAACGAACAGACCGGGACTGGGAACTCTCTCTGCAGCAAAATCAGGCAAACAGGAAGCTATCACCGGCGTCTGTGAGGAGTCCTGGGAGTGCTTTTAACAGAGAGTCTTCCAATCAGCTGTTTGGAGGCTGATTGGATTAAATGCCATGCAGCTGCATGGCCAGGGAAACAGATGAGTGATAATTACAACATGCCGTGCAGCTGCATGCTACACAGCCAGGAAACCAGTGATGATATAAACTTAGACCCAGCAACGGGGAACACGATCCGACAGTGGCGTCCCCGTTGCTAGGCGCCGGCCGCACTGACGAGCGGACCCTCGGCGCCTAACACTGGGGGTGCGAGGAAAAGGCTCAGAATTCCGAGCCCACCCGCTGGCGGTGATGCAGGGCAGTCTGGAGCGACTGCTGATGCTGACATCTGGTCCGGACTGAAGGACCTGACAACGATTACGGACATGTCGTCTACTGTCACTGCATATGATTCTCTCAACATTGAAAGAATGGTGGAGGATTATATGAGTGACCGCATCCAAGTAGGCACGTCACACAGTCCGTACTTATACTGGCAGGAAAAAGAGGCAATTTGGAGGCCCTTGCACAAACTGGCTTTATTCTACCTAAGTTGCCCTCCCACAAGTGTGTACTCCAAAAGAGTGTTTAGTGCCGCCGCTCACCTTGTCAGCAATCGGCGTACGAGGTTACATCCAGAAAATGTGGAGAAGATGATGTTCATTAAAATGAATTATAATCAATTCCTCCGCGGAGACATTGACCAGCAGCAATTGCCTCCACAAAGTACACAGGGAGCTGAGATGGTGGATTCCAGTGGGGACGAATTGATAATCTGTGAGGAGGGGGATGTACACGGTGATATATCGGAGGATGATGATGAGGTGGACATCTTGCCTCTGTAGAGCCAGTTTGTGCAAGGAGAGATTAATTGCTTCTTTTTTGGTGGGGGTCCAAACCAACCCGTCATATCAGTCACAGTCGTGTGGCAGACCCTGTCACTGAAATGATGGGTTGGTTAAAGTGTGCATGTCCTGTTTATACAACATAAGGGTGGGTGGGAGGGCCCAAGGACAATTCCATCTTGCACCTCTTTTTTCTTTTCTTTTTCTTTGCGTCATGTGCTGTTTGGGGAGGGTTTTTTGGAAGGGACATCCTGCGTGACACTGCAGTGCCACTCCTAGATGGGCCCGGTGTTTGTGTCGGCCACTAGGGTCGCTAATCTTACTCACACAGCTACCTCATTGCGCCTCTTTTTTTCTTTGCGTCATGTGCTGTTTGGGGAGGGTTTTTTGGAAGGGACATCCTGCGTGACACTGCAGTGCCACTCCTAGATGGGCCAGGTGTTTGTGTCGGGCACTTGGGTCGCTGAGCTTAGTCACACAGCTACCTCATTGCACCTCTTTTTTTCTTTGCGTCATGTGCTGTTTGGGGAGTGTTTTTTGGAAG
>NC_086455.1:71508519-71581019 GCF_028390025.1 Pseudophryne corroboree
GGCACCCCTCCATCCGCACCCCCGCAGGCACACCCAAACCTGCCCCTCCCCCACCTGCAGGCACATCCAAACCTGCCCCTCCCCCACCCGCAGGCACCCCCCCGCCTGCCCCTCCCCCAGCCAGGGGCACACCTACACTCGCTGCTCCCCCACCAGCGGCACCCCTGCACCTGCCCCTCCCCCACCCATGGTACTCCCCACCCCCAACCGTGGCACCCCCACACCTGCCCTCCCCCAACCACGGCACCCCCACCCACACCCGTCCATCCCCCACCCACAAGCACCCCCTCCCCTACCTGCGGCACCCCTGCACCCGCCCCTCCCCCACCCGTGGCACCTCTGCGCCCGCCCCTCCCCCACCTCCTGAACCCCTACCCCACCCACAGCGCCTCCGGACACCATCCCCCATCCATACCCACTCCTACCCCAACTGCAGCACCCCCGCAGCCGCCCCACCCCCACCCGCAGTGCCCCCATCCACTGCACCCTCCCATCCCTCACTCGCGGTGCCTCCGGAACCCCTCCGCCATCCACCGCACCACTGAACCCGCCCCACCCCCACACACGGCACCCCCACCCGTAGCAACCCCGCACCCGCCCCTCGTCCACCATCTGCGGCAACCCCCGCAACCATCCCCCCCACCCCCCCACGGCACCCCCCCCCACCCGCAGCGACCCCAGACCCCATCCGCCAGGGACGTGCGGTGAGCTAAATAGCTCAGGAGGCACTGACTAGCACCAGAGCCAGATTTACATGCAATATATGAGTCAAAACGTACATCTGGGCATTATACACAGGTGCAGCAGTATAAACTCCTGGAAATTTGGTGAGATTTGATCAGAGATGTGCGGAAAAGTTAGCCAGGTGAGGCACTGCCTCACCTGCCATAGACTTTTTACTCCAGAGTTTTGGCTATAAAAATTATTAGAATAATGCAAAGAAGATATTTCAAACATATTTTTTGTATTTTTCATATACTTTACGCAGTCAAAACTCTGGCACAAACGTTAGTATGACAGGAAAGGCTCTGCCTCACCCCACCGCACATCACTGCCATCCGCGGCACCCCCCACAACCACACCTGCCCCTCCACCACCCGCAGCACCTCCGGACCCCTTACCCCACCCGCGGCACCCCCGCAACCTGCCCCTTCCCCACCTGCAGCGCCTTCGGAAACCCTCCCCCATCTGCAACAGCCCCGCACCTGCCCCTCCCCCACCCGCAGCACCCCCTACCCTCCACCACCCGCAGCACCTCCGAACCCCATCCGCGCACCTCCTGCAGCTGCCCCCCTCCACCCGTAGCATCTACAGACACTCTCCCCTATCCATGGCAACCGCCCCTCCCCCAGCGCCTCCTGACCCCCTACACCACCTGCGGCACCCGCCCCTCCTCCACCTCCGGACCCCATCCACCGCACCTGCCCCTCCCCCGCCCCTTCTGTGGCACCTCCAGACATCATCCGCGGCACCTCCCACAACCGCCCCTACCCCACCCGCTGCGCTTCCACCACCCGCGGCACCTTCGGATCCCTCCCCCATCCACTGCACCTGCCCCTTCCACACGGCACCTCCGCACCCCCTACCCCACCCGCGGCACCCCCGCAACCTGCCCCTTCCCCACAGGCAGCGCCTTCGGAACCCCTTCCCCATCTGCAACAGCCCCGCACCTGCCCCTCCCCCACCCGCAGCACCCCCTCCCCTCCACCACCCGCAGCACCTCCGGACCCCCTCCCCCATCTGCGGCCCCCACTCCCCAGCTCCTCCCCCACCTGTAGCACCTCCCACCCCTCTCCCATCCACGCATGCTCCCGCATCCGCCCCCCTCCACCCGCAGCATCTACAGACACCCTCCGCCATCCGCGGTCCCACCCCGCACCTGATACATTCTGTACATCGTGCCCAGCAGGCGCTGATCATGCCGTCGCAAGGGGCTACCCCCCCTTCACCATTGTACACCCTTTCGTCGTGCAATATTTAACCACTAACAAAACTAGGAACGCAGGTAATACTCCATATAATACAAATATTGAACCCAGAAAGGCGTGCAGAGGTTAAGAGGGCATAGCCCCTTGTTACGGTGTGAAGCGCACCCGTAGGGCGCGATGAAGCACCTAGTATAGGAGATTTGTGAAGCAAGTGTGTTATTATAAGTAACAGTTCTTTAGCAGAGCTAGCAGTAAGTAGACAGAATGTAGCAAAGTAAAAAAAGAAACAGAAGCCAAAAGTCACAAGTAATTCTTCATATAGATATTAGAGTGGCAGTGATGTTAATTCCTAGAGGGGAAATTTCAGAAAACAATCGCAGTTCAGATAATGCAGAAGCAATAATCAAATCAGTCGTTTTTAACTCCTCTGAATTTTATCCCCATATAAACACATCTCTCAAGAAGCTAATCCAATTGATCTCTGTGCCTGGCCAGACAAATGTGTAGCTAGATCATTTGCATAATAATGTCCCGAGATGGCTCCCGCCGGATCTAGTTTCCAATACTAGTAATGCATGCGCCTCTCGGCGGCTGGTGCTTATCCTTTTGTTGCAGCCTTCCCCAGAGTACCACGATGCAGAAGTTCTATTTTTCCAAAACTCAAGTAAATCTTCCAGCAGAAGTATGCAAATCATTAATAAAAATCTTAATGCATTTCCCCGCCTCCTCTCAGTGGCTTCCAAAAATTAGTTGCCCTGGGGCTCGCACAAGCCTTAATCAGCCCCGCTCTGAGCGGTGCCCCCAATTAATAACATGCCACATACCAATGACCCAAATTCATAATATGCCTTAGTGCAGTGCCCACAATAAGCTACACATCTATGCCCACAATTCATAATATGAAACACAGTTGTGTCTCCATTTCATAATATGCCACGTCTGTGCCAATAGTTAATATGCCCAAAATCAGTGCCCACAAATCATAATATGCCACAGTCTGTGCCCACAAATAATATGCCACATAGCGCACACAATAATATCCCACGTATCAGCGGCCACAAATAATAATATGCCACATATCAGCGCCCACAATTCATAACATGCCACATATCAGTGCCAAATATTCATAGTATGAAACAGATCTGTACCACAATTCATTTGCCATACACCCGTGTCCCCAATTCAGAAATATGCCAGACAGCAGTGTGCCCAATTTGTGAAATACGCAATAACACATGTAAATACTAGAGATGTGCGCAGACCCCATATTTTTGTTTTGGCAAAACCGCCCTCAAGTGTTTTAGTTTGGTTGGAAAAAAGAAAAATAAATCAAATTTATAATCATTGCTGAAAATCAATAAAAACGAAAATCATGTAATTTTTGCAATCCAAAACCCAAAATTCTGATTTAAAATCCAAATTCCAAACTGTGGAAAGATCTTAACCGGGTTTTGGTTTGGTTTCACAAGAGTCAGGTGAATTCAAATATTTGGCGTACCGAACCGCACATCTCTAGTAAAACGTACAAGTGTGTACCTCAGATCAGGCTGCTGAAGAGTACACACAGAAGCTTGGAGTCATGTTGAATGTACAGCTGAGGTTCAGAAAATATTGAGGATGGCAGGATACAGATTGCCACGGGAAGAGGACCAAGCCCAACACCCGAGTCTCTACCCACAATCTGGGAAGCAGTGTAACACAACCCTCTTCCAATCCTCAGTCGCCTCTCGCCCCGAACTCAGGGGGTAATTCCAAGTTGATCGCAGCAGGAATTTTGTTAGCAGTTGGGCAAAACCATGTGCACTGCAGGGGAGGCAGATTTAACATGTGCAGAGAGAGTTAGATTTGGGTGTGGTGTGTTCAATCTGCAATCTAATTTGCAGTGTAAAAATAAAGCAGCCAGTATTTACCCTGCACAGAAACAATATAACCCCGGTGTATGCCCGCAGGTAATTGGATATGCATTTAGCCCGCAGAATGTAGTTTGGATGCCCCTGGTTTAGTGGATTGGATTATGTAGCTGCAACAGTGTTTTGGGGATTTCATTTTGTGGGACTTGTGACAACTGTTTTTGAAAAAAATTCAACAGAAAAATCCTACATTAGTTAGTTTATATAAATAATAATAATCCTAGGTAGTTGTATGCTGCATAAACGGAGTTCATAAGGTCACCATTGTCTGTAGGGTCACATTTTAAACACACTAAGGTTAGAAGACAAGTATAGGATGGGAGGGGACGCAGTACAAAAATATACATTAGTGGTACTGCTAACGACTTTCACTTTTCTCAGACAACCATACGGACAGGAAGGAACGAGGGACAGGTTACAGTAACTTTACAGGTCAGAAAACAAACAACGTTCGGCCATTAGAAAGAGAAGATACAGCAAACACCATCGACCCTCAGCAGCTGCTGCTACACCAAGGACAGGCTGCTACCGACGACTGTGAGTGCAGTGAATTCCAGCAGGTGGCGCTGTGGTCTCTCTGACGCATGATATTGTACTCACACAGCGCAGGTGCTGGTTTAGTGTCGCCTTTTAGGGCGTCTTATGCAGTCAAGGAAACAGGATCCACCATAAAGATGGCGGCGTCCGCTGTTAGCATGGTGAGGAAATGTCTGTCGGACTTTGCTGAGGAGGTTAGAGGTGAGTGCAGGTTCGGTCATAAACTGCCTCATGCGCAACAGTGTTTTTGTAGGCGTTATGGTTTATTGTAGTAAGCGAAATAAATATACCGTTGGTTAATTTGTAATGGTTGGCATAAATTCCTCAGCACTGAGGTTGTGGGTTTAATTCCCACCATGGCCCTAACTGTGTGGAGTTTGTATATTCTCCCCGTGCTTCTGTGGGTTTCCACCCAGAATCCAAAAATATACCAGTAGGTTAATTGGCTCCCAGTGAAAATTAACCCTAACATGAATGTGTGTGAGTGATTGAGTGTACATGGGATAGGGAAGAATGTAAGCTCCACTGGGGCAGGGACTGATGTGAATAGACAAATATTCTCTGTAAAGCGCTGCAGAATGTGTGCGCTATATAACTGGTAATTAATAATTTATTATGTATCATACTAGTTTAACTTATTTTCTCTTACGTCCTAGAGGATGCTGAGGTCCACATTAGTACCATGGGGCATAGACTGGTCCACCGGGAGCCATTGGCACTTTAAGAGTTTGAGCGTGTGGGCTGGCTCCTCCCTTTATGCCCCTCCTACCAGACTCAGTTTAGAAAATGTGCCCGGAGGAGTCGGTCACAGCTAGGGGAGCTCTCCTGAGCTTTTCTAGTAAAGTTTTATTTTAGAGTTTTTTTATGTTACAGGAGGCTGTTGGCAACAGCCTGCCCGCAGCGTGGGACTAAGGGGGGGAGCAGTGTCCGCCCTGCGGGGTCTGAGCCGCTGACTGGACACTAAGTTCCAGAGTGGTCTGATCGGTCTCCGCCACAGGGGAACCGCTCGCCCCAGTAGCATGCCGCTGACCCCTTACAGAGCTGAAAAAAGTGGTGAGTTAGTCACCGACCCCCCCTGGCAAGGGGGGGGCCAGTGTGAAGATGGCGGCAACGGGGTTGGGAGCGCAGTATTAACCGCGCTCCCGGGATTGGTACCAGAGGCCCATAGTGCGGCGCTGTGAGGGGCGCCCTGGGCCAGCGCCGACCCCACACACTGGTCAGCAAGCCTGTCGGGGTCCAGGGATCTCAGCCAGCAACTTTCATCAGGCCAGTATAATCACCTGAAGAGCAGGAAGACAGCGCCATTAAGGGGGCGAAGCGTCTCAGAGCGGACCCAGCAGCGTTCCAGCGCCATTTCCTGCATGCAAGCACTGTGAGGAAGACTCAGGTCCCTCCACAGCAACTCCAGCTTACTGTACATAAAGGAGCACAGTCAGCGCTGACAAGGGGTTTTCTCCTGGTTACAAAGCGCTGTGTGTGGGTTGGCCCCAATCTCTGTCTCTCATCTTGCCATTCTTGGGGGGGGGAACTCTGTCTGCCCCCATGTGTGTGTGTGTGTGTGGAGTGTTTGGTGATCTCCTTTAGCTATGTCCAAGGGGGTGTAGTATGGTATGCCGGCGACCAGCATACCTGCGCCGGGAGCCCGACCGCCGGCATACCGACAGCATGACGAGCGCAAATGAGCCCCTTGCGGGCTCGCTGCGCTACGAGCGCCACGCTATTTATTCTCCCTCCAGGGGGGTCGTGGACCCCCCATGAGGGAGAAAATCTGTCGGTATGCCGGCTGTCGGGATTCCGTCGCCGGTATACTGTGCGCCGGGATCCCGACAGTCGGCAACCTGAAGACCACCCGTCTAGGGACACTGTGTCATATGCTGCTGAGGATTTATCCTCCCAGGATGATCCCATTCCATGTAATCAGGCTAGCACTGGTTTAGCACAGATACCAGCAAAGGAACCAGAGTGGTTTTCCTCTATCAAAACTTGAATTTCTCAGATTTCTGACAGGGTTGCTAGTAATGAATCTGCAACCCAGAGCTCTATGGCAGTGTGGCCTGTGTCTGGTACCTCAGGATTTCCCGCTATATACCCCCATAAACGTGCGCTTGTGCATGTCACACAAGACGACACGGATACCGATTCTGACACTACAGACGGTGATGGGGATGTGTTGCGGGGGTCTGCATCTCTTGCAAGGGGGGTGCAGTTATTGATAGAGGCTGTCAGAGACATGTTAAATGTTAATGATACTACACCTGAGCAGGTTGAGGCTTTTTTCACTGAAAATAAGAAAGCCTCGGTAACCTTCCCTGCGTCAAAAGAGCTGAATGCTTTTTTTGAAAAAGCATGGGTAAACACTGAAAAGAAGTTTCAGATCCCTAAGAGGATTCTGGTGGCTTTTCCTTTCCCTGAGGAGGATAGGAAAAAGTGTGTCCAGACTCTCAAAAAAAGGTGGTTTTACCTGTTCCGGGATCTACCGGCTTAAAGGAGCCGGCAGATAGAAAAATTGATAACACACTGAAATCAATGTACACTGCTTCAGGGGCCATATTACGTCCTACTATTGCTAGTGCATGGATTGCAAAGGCAATAGTGAAGTGGTCGGCTACCTTAATTGAGGATTTGGATACTATGGATAGGGGACGATGTTGCATTGTATTTACGCAACATTCATGATTCTGCAGGTTTTATGGTAGAATCCATGAAAGACCTGGGTTCCATGGCTGCGGGAATTTCTTCCATGTCTGTTTCAGCTCGTCGGGGGACTGTGGCTCCGCCAGTGGTCGGCCGATGTGGAATCCAGAAGAAGTGTGGAGTCGCTACCCTATACAGGTCAGGCTCTCTTTGGGGAAGCTCTAGACGCGTGGATATCCACCGCTACAGCAGGTAAGTCTCCGTTTCTTCCCTCAGCAGCACCGGCTCTGAAGAAATCCTTCTCCTCAGCTGCGCAGCAGTGCTTTCGGCCTAACAAGCCTAGAAAGGCCAGATCTTCCAATACCTTCTTTAGGGGAGGTAAGGATAAGTCAAGAAACCTGCCGCTGCAGGTTCCCAGGTTCAAAAGCCTGCTACAAGTACCCTAAAGTCCTCCGCATGACGGTGGACTGCACGCCCCGGAAGTGGGGCCTGTGGGAGCGAGACTCAGACAGTTCAGTCATGTCTGGGTATCATCCGGCCTGGATCCCTGGGTAGTAGATATTGTGTCTCAGTTATACAGGCTGGAATTTCAAAGTCTCCCTCCTCATCGTTTTTTCAAGTCGGGCTTACCAACTCTGTTGGAGGACAGCACAGTGCTTCAGGAAGCTGTCCAAAAGATGGTGGAGGCACAGGTCATTGTGCCGGTGCCACCTCACATGCAGAACAAAGGATACTATTCAAACCTTTTCGTGGTACCGAAACCGGATGGTTCGGTCAGGCCCATTCTGAACCTAAAATCATTTTAACCCTTTTCTAAAGGAGTTCAAGTTCAAGATGGAGTCTCTCAGGGCGGTGATATCAGGTCTGGAAGAGGGGGAATTCCTGGTATCACTGGATATCAAGGATGCGTACCTCCACATTCCGATCTGGCTGCCGCATCAGGCTTATCTCCGCTTTGCACTCCTGGACTGTCATTTTCAGTTCCAGGCCCTGCCATTCGGCCTCTCCACAGCACCAAGGGTGTTTACCAAGGTGATGGCGGAAATGATGATACTACTCCGCATGCAGGGTGTGAACATCGGGGGTAATTCCAAGTTGATCGCAGCAGGATTTTTTTTAGCAGTTGTGCAAAACCATGTGCACTGCAGGGGAGGCAGATATAACATGTGCAGAGAGAGTTAGATTTGGGTGTGGTGTGTTCAATCTGCAATCTAATTTGCAGTGTAAAAATAAAGCAGCCAGTATTTACCCTGCACAGAAATAAAATAACCCACCCAAATCTATCTCTCTGCACATGTTATATCTGCCTTCCCTGCAGTGCACATTGTTTTGCCCAACTGCTAAAAAATTTCCTGCTGCGATCATCTTGGAATTACCCCATCATTCCTTATCTGGACGATCTCCTGATAAAGGCATCGTCCAAGGAGAAGCTGCTGCAGTCCATTGTTCTCACAACGCGACTGCTCCAGAGTCACGGTTGGATTCTGAATTTTCCAAAGTCACATTTGTAACCTATCCAGAGATTGTCATTTCTGGGAATGATCCTGGATACGGAAGTACAGTGGGTGTTTCTTCCACGGGACAAGGCGTTGGTGATCCAATCCATGGTACGGGACGTCTTGAAGCCACCCCGGGTGTCGGTTCATCAATGCATTCGCCTATTGGGAAAGATGGTTGCCTCCTACGAGGCTCTCCAGTATGGGAGGTTCCATGCTCGGCCCTTCCAACTGGATCTCCTGGGGACAAGTGGTCGGGATCTCACCTCCCACATGCATCCGAGAATTCGTCTGTCGCCAAGGGCAAGAATTTTTCTCCTCTGGTGGCTCCAATTGCCTCACCTTCTGGAGGGCCGCAGGTTCGGGATTCAGGACTGGGTCCTGCTAACAACGGATGCGAGCCTCCGGGGCTGGGGAGCAGTCACTCAAGAAGTAACCTTCCAAGGACGGTGGTCAAGCCTGGAAGCCGGCCTGCCCATCAACATCCTGGAACTAAGAGCAGTCTACAACAGCTTTCTTCTGGCGGCCCCTCTTCTGAGAAATCGGGCCATCCAAGTGCAGTCGGACTACGTAACAACAGTGGCTTACATAAACCGCGGAATGAAGAGCAGAGCTGCGATGGCAGAGGTAACAAGAATCATCCTCTGGGCAGAAAAGCACGCGTTGGCGCTGTCAGCAATCTTCATTCCGGGAGTAGACAACTGGGAAGCGGACTTCCTTAGCAGACACGATCTCCATCCAGGGGAGTGGGCTCTCCATCCGGTGGTGTTCAAGGAGGTAACAGATCTTTGGGGCGTACCCCAGATCGACATGATGGCCTCTCGTCTCAACAAGAAGCTTCGGCTGTATTGTTCAAGGTCGAGGGACCCGCAAGCAGTGGCGGTGAACGCCCTAGTGACTCCGTGGGTGTTCCAGTTGGTGTACGTGTTTCCTCCACTTCCACTCATCCCAAGAGTTCTAAAGCTCATAAGGAGAACAAAGGTTCAAGGGATCCTCATTGCTCCAGACTGGCCAAGAAGGGCTTGGTACGCGGATCTACTGCAAGAAGAGCCGAGGCCTCTTCCTCTTCGGGAGGATCTGCTGCAGCAAGAGCCGTTGGCCTATCAAGACTTACTGCGGCTACGTTTGACGGCATGAAGGTTGAACACCTGATACTAGCTCGGAAGGGCATTCTGAACAAGGTTATTCCTACCCTTATACAGGCTAGGAAAGGAGTAACGTCTAAACATTACCATCGAATTTGGAAAAAATATGTATCTTGGTGTGAGTCCAAGAAATTTCCTGCGGTGGAGTTTCAACTGGGACGGTTTCTTCTATTACACGCTGGTTGGGATCTGTGAAGGTAGAGATTTCGGCCCTATCCATTTTCTTCCAAAAACAATTGGCTGCCCTCCCTGAGGTTGACCTTTTTGAAGGGAGTTCTGCACAGCCAACCTCCCTTTGTACCGCCTACAGCGCCTTGGGACCTTAACGTGGTGTTGCAGTTCCTCCAATTGGACTGGATCGAGCCTCTACAGGAGGTTGAAGTCAAATTTCTTACGTGGAAAGCTGTCACTTTGTTGGCTTTAACTTCTGCTAGACGTGTGTCGGAGTTGGGGGCTTTATCGTGTAAAAGCCCATACTTGATCTTCCACGAAGATAGAGCTGAGCTCCGGACATGTCGGCAGTTTCTTCCGAAGGTTGTGTCGGCATTTCATATCAACCAACCTATTGTGGTGCCAGTGGCTACTGACTCCTCAATTTCATCAAAGTCCTTGGCTGTTGTAAGGGCTCTGAAAATTTATGTGAAAAGGACTGCTCGTCACAGGAAATCGGACTCTGTTTGTCCTGTATGATCCCAAGAAAATTGGGTGTCCTGCTTCTAAGCATACGATATCTCGCTGGATCAGGTTCACTATCCAGCAGGCTTGCCGTGTCCTACGTCTGTCAAGGCCCACTCTACTCGTAAGTTTGGGTCTTCCCGGGCGGCTGCCCTGGGTGTCTCGGCATTACAACTTTGCCGAGCAGCAACTTGGTCTGGGTCGAACACGTTTGCAAAGTTCTACAAGTTCGATACTTTGACTGAACTTCAGATCATGAGAGGCCAATCAGTTCTGCAGGAGCCTCCGCGCTCTCCCTCCCATTCTGGGAGCTTTGGTACATCCCCATGGTACTAATGTGGACCCCAGCATCCTCTAAGGACATAAGAGAAAATAGGATTTTGGTTACCTACCGGTAAATCCTTTTCTTGTAGCCCGTAGAGGATGCTGGGCGCCCGCCCGCCCAGCGCTTTGTTTTCCTGCAATTGTTATCTGGTTCAATACAACTTTGTTTTTAGTTAAGTACTGCGTTGTTTACTTGTTAAGTAATGTTCTCAGCAATTTGCTGAGTTTTCAAGCTAAGCTAGCTTGATGTACCTTGTATGCGTGAGCTGGTATGAATCTCGCCACTATCTGTGTAAAATCCTTCTTCTCTCGAAGATGTCCGTCTCCAGACTGAGTCTGGTAGGAGGGGCATAGAGGGAGGAGCCAGCCCACACTCTCAAACTCTTAAAGTGCCAATGGCTCCTGGTGGACCCGTCTATACCCCATGGTACTAATATGGACCCCAGCATCCTCTACGGACTACGAGAAAAGTATTTACCGGTAGCTAACCAAAATGCTATTTATTTGCATCCTGGGTGGTCTAGGGATAATCCGGAGCTCTTTGTGAGAGACTGCTGCTGGGATTCCTTCTGTTACAGCCTCCCCATGAAAGTAGCATGGAAAGGCGGTGGAAAGGTGGGCAACCTATCCAGGTAAATGGTTTCATGGAGCCCCAAAGAACCCCCACTCGGCGGACAGGAGACTGTCTGGCGACCCTGTTTGCCCATCTCTGGAGTTTGGAATCACAGTGGAGGTGGCAGACTTGGACCCTTAGTAGATTCCTGGAAGATCGTTTTGGAGGAACTTTTTTTTCTACTCTAGACAATCCACCACCTGGGCTGTTCCTAACACCCCAGGTGAGCTAAGGCACAGAGGAGTGATCACTCCGCACCAGGAAAAATGTTAAAGGTGATCATGCTTTGGACATGCAGGACACATGCACTTAACTTGATTGAGTGAAAACAACAGGGCGGAACTACCCCCTGTTGTATTGTTTGGGTATCCGGTCTCTAGGTCTACCACGCTTAGGTCGACCACTGTTGGTCGACATGCATTAGGTCGATGTGTTTTTCCGAATTTTTTTCCAGATTTTACGATCCACGTGGACTTTGGGAACGGTAACATTACCCGAAGCATGGCGAGCCGTGCGAGAGGACACTGTGCACTAATTGGGGTTCCCGGTCACTCTACGAAGAAAACGACACCAAAAAACTCATGTCGACCTTATGTAATGTTGACCTTGTTCATGTCGACCTATTGCAGGTGTCCATTTACTGTAGTCACTGTCAACCAATAGTGGTAGACCTAGACCCTGTCGACCTAAGTGTGGTCGAGCCTATGAACCACACCCATTGTGTGTTGGATTGAGATAGAAAGTAGGCCTGCATACCTCAGAATGTATACCTTTTGTGACATTGAGTATTGCAGTGTTGGTAACATCTGTATGCTGTATCCCCCTAGCAACAGGGATGGAGTCTTTTAAGACTTTGGGCAGGATGTAATGCTGCCCCAGTTCGGCGGCTGAACTCAGACTTTTTTTAAAAAAAATTTAAAGGGGCAATCACTAGCAAGGCATGGGCAGCTTAAATGGCTTGCTCACTAGTTAGCAGTCCTGAGCATATTTTTGCAATAATCCCAGAAGGAAAACCTGCAAATATTGTTTCCAGAGAAATTTTGTGATCAGTGTGCACAATATAAGATATACATCATAATATTAGGCGTCACTACTAACTTTATAAAACTACTTCCACAGAGAAATAACAGACACGTACGTGGGCGAAGCCACGGGCAAAAGCTAGTTACATAAAAAAACTGAAAACTAAATGATATTCTTTAATAAAAGCTGCTGTGCGTTAAAGTGACTAGATATATACTGTATAGAAAAAAAATTGGATCAATTGTGTATACACAAATTTAAATATACAAATGTATTCAATGTAATAAACCACTAGATATCGACATTTAGAGTGGCAACAAAATCCTGAAAGTCATTGTGCGACTCGCCCCCCACACACACACACACAGTTATTCTTAAAATAACCAGATACATATGCTTAATTTACTTGTATTGCTTTATTTTCTGACTGTTGCCCTCTTCTCTCCCTAGAACTCCAGGGAACACATGCAGTTCCTTACCTAGAAAATCCTCTATCTCCTCTCCAGTTTCATCGGGATTGGTTGTGTCCAAATAGACCCTGTGTAATACGCAACGCCTTTAACCACTGGCCAGCACTACACAAGTGGACTTTAGACTATCTTCGGTACGGAAGCTGTAGCTCTGTTATTTTTCAGGTATAAGTGATGTTCTTAATTTTTTTTGTAAAATAATCATTTTGGGGACATCATAAGGAAGGTGCAGATAACCTATTTTTCTCTGACGTCCTAGTGGATGCTGGGAACTCCGTAAGGACCATGGGGAATAGCGGCTCCGCAGGAGACTGGGCACAAAAGTAAAGCTTTAGGACTACCTGGTGTGCACTGGCTCCTCCCCCTATGACCCTCCTCCAAGCCTCAGTTAGATTTTTGTGCCCGGCCGAGAAGGGTGCATTCTAGGAGGCTCTCCTGAGTTTCTTAGTAAAAGTTTAGTTTTAGGTTTTTTATTTTCAGTGAGACCTGCTGGCAACAGGCTCACTGCATCGAGGGACTAAGGGGAGAAGAAGCGAACCTGCCTGCTTGCAGCCAGCTTGGGCTTCTTGGCTACTGGACACCATTAGCTCCAAAGGGACCGAACACAGGCCCAGCCTCGGAGTCCGGTCCCAGAGCCGCGCCGCCGGCCCCCTTACAGAGCCAGAAGCAAGAAGAGGTCCGGAAAATCGTCGGCAGAAGACATCAGTCTTCACCAAGGTAGCGCACAGCACTGCAGCTGTGCGCCATTGCTCCTCAGGCACACTTCACACTCCGGTCACTGAGGGTGCAGGGCGCTGGGGGGGGGCGCCCTGAGCAGCAATAGAAACACCTTTGCTGGCGAAAATACATCACATATAACCCCCAGGGCTATATGGATGTATTTTAACCCCTGCCAGAGTACAGCAAAAAGCGGGAGAAAAGTCCGCCGAGAAGGGGGCGGAGCCTATCTCCTCAGCACACGGGCGCCATTTTCCCTCACAGCTTCGCTGGAAGGACGTCTCCCTGACTCTCCCCTGCAGTCCTGCACTACAGAAAAGGGTAAAACAAGAGAG
Source organism: Pseudophryne corroboree (assembly GCF_028390025.1). NCBI lineage: Eukaryota > Metazoa > Chordata > Amphibia > Anura > Myobatrachidae > Pseudophryne > Pseudophryne corroboree. The sequence goes on from NC_086455.1 coordinate 71,522,327, forward strand.
GGGGGCACTAATTAGGCGCAGTATAAATAAAACAGCAGCTATAAGGGGAAAAACACTTCTATAAGGTTATCCCTGTATATATATAGCGCTCTGGTGTGTGCTGGCATACTCTCCCTCTGTCTCCCCAAAGGGCTAGTGGGGTCCTGTCCTCTATCAGAGCATTCCCTGTGTGTGTGCTGTGTGTCGGTACGATTGTGTCGACATGTATGAGGAGGAAAATGGTGTGGAGGCGGAGCAATTGCCTGTAATGGAGATGTCACCCCCTAGGGAGTCGACACTTGAGTGGCTGAGCTTTTGGAAGGAATACGTGACAGTGTCAGCTCTTTACAAAAGACGGTTGATGACATGAGACAGCCGGCTACTCAGCTCGTGCCTGTCTAGGCGTCTCAAAAGCCATCAGGGGCTCTAAAACGCCCGTTACCTCGGATGGCAGATACAGACGCCGACACGGATACTGACTCCAGTGTCGACGATGAAGAGACGAATGTGACTTCCAGTAGGGCCACACGTTACATGATTGATGCTATGAAAAATGTTTTACATATTTCTGATAATACAAGTACCACTAAAAAGGGTATTATGTTTGGTGAGAAAAAACTGCCTGTAGTTTTTCCTGCATCTGAGGAATTAAATGAAGTGTGTGATGAAGCGTGGGTTTCCCCCGATAAAAAACTGATAATTCCTAAAAGGTTATTAGCATCATACCCCTTCCCGCCAGAGGATAGGGCACGTTGGGAAACACCCCCTAAGGTGGATAAAGCGCTCACACGTTTGTCAAAACAGGTGGCACTACCGTCTCCTGATAGGGCCGCCCTTAAGGAACCTGCTGACAGAAAGCAGGAGAATATCCTAAAATGTATATACACTCACACGGGTGTTATACTGCGACCAGCAATCGCCTCAGCCTGGATGTGCAGTGCTGGGGTGGCTTGGTCGGATTCCCTGACTGACAATATTGATACCCTAGATAGGGACAGTATATTACTGACTATAGAGCATTTGAAAGATGCATTTCTATATATGCGTGATGCACAGAGGGATATTTGCCGACTGGCATCAAGAGTAAGTGCGCTGTCCATTTCTGCCAGAAGAGGGTTATGGACGAGGCAGTGGTCAGGTGATGCTGATTCCAAAAGGCATATGGAAGTATTGCCTTACAAAGGGGAGGCGTTATTTGGGGTAGGTCTATCAGACCTGGTGGCCACGGCAACTGCTGGGAAATCCACATTTTCTCTATCGTCCTAAGTGGATGCTGGGGTTCCTGAAAGGACCATGGGGAATAGCGGCTCCGCAGGAGACAGGGCACAAAAGTAAAGCTTTTACAGGTCAGGTGGTGTGTACTGGCTCCTCCCCCTATGACCCTCCTCCAGACTCCAGTTAGATTTTTGTGCCCGGCCGAGAAGGGTGCAATTCTAGGTGGCTCTCATAAAGAGCTGCTTAGAGAGTTTAGCTTAGGTTTTTTTATTTTACAGTGATTCCTGCTGGCAACAGGATCACTGCAACGAGGGACAGAGGGGAGAAGAAGTGAACTCACCTGCGTGCAGGATGGATTGGCTTCTTGGCTACTGGACATGAAGCTCCAGAGGGACGATCACAGGTACAGCCTGGATGGTCACCGGAGCCACGCCGCCGGCCCCCTCACAGATGCTGAAGCAAGAAGAGGTCCAGAATCGGCGGCTGAAGACTCCTGCAGTCTTCTTAAGGTAGCGCACAGCACTGCAGCTGTGCGCCATTTTCCTCTCAGCACACTTCACACGGCAGTCACTGAGGGTGCAGGGCGCTGGGGGGGGGCGCCCTGGGAGGCAAATGAAAACCTTTAAAAAGGCTAAAAATACCTCACATATAGCCCCAGAGGCTATATGGAGATATTTACCCCTGCCTAAATGTACTAAATAGCGGGAGACGAGCCCGCCGAAAAAGGGGCGGGGCCTATCTCCTCAGCACACGGCGCCATTTTCTGTCACAGCTCCGCTGGTCAGGAAGGCTCCCAGGTCTCTCCCCTGCACTGCACTACAGAAACAGGGTATAACAGAGAGGGGGGGCAGAATAAATGGCAATATATTAATATAAAAGCAGCTATAAGGGAGCACTTAATCATAAGGCTATCCCTGTCATATATAGCGCTTTTTGGTGTGTGCTGGCAGACTCTCCCTCTGTCTCCCCAAAGGGCTAGTGGGTCCTGTCTTCGTATAGAGCATTCCCTGTGTGTCTGCTGTGTGTCGGTACGTGTGTGTCGACATGTATGAGGACGTTATTGGTGTGGAGGCGGAGCAATTGCCAAATATGAGGATGTCACCTCCTAGGGGGTCGACACCAGAATGGATGCCTTTATTTGTGGAATTACGGGATAGCGTCAACTCGCTTAAGCAGTCGTTTGCCGACATGAGGCGGCCGGACACTCAATTAGTGTCTGTCCAGGCGCCTCAAACACCGTCAGGGGCTGTAAAACGTCCCTTGCCTCAGTCGGTCGACACAGACCCAGACACAGGCACTGATTCCGGTGGTGAAGGTGACGAATCAACCGTATTTTCCAGTAGGGCCACACGTTATATGATTTTGGCAATAAAGGAGATGTTACATTTAGCTGATACTACAGGTACCACTAAACAGGGTATTATGTGGGGTGTGAAAAAACTACCAGTAGTTTTTACCGAATCAGAAGAATTAAATGACGTGTGTGATGAAGCGTGGGGTGCCCCGATAAAAAACTGCTAATTTCAAAGAAGTTATTGGCTTTATACCCTTTCCCGCCAGAGGTTAGGGAGCGCTGGGAAACACCTCCTAGGGTGGACAAAGCGCTAACACGCTTATCAAAACAAGTGGCGTTACCCTCTCCTGAGACGGACGCACTTAAAGATCCATCAGATAGGAGGATGGAAAATATCCAAAAAGGTATATACACACATGCAGGTGTTATACTACGACCAGCTATTGCGACTGCCTGGATGTGCAGTGCTGGGGTAGTTTGGTCAGAGTCCCTGATCGAAAATATTGATACCCTGGACAGGGACAATATTTTACTGTCGTTAGAACAAATAAAGGATGCATTTCTTTATATGCGTGATGCACAGAGAGATATCTGCACACTGGCATCACGGGTAAGTGCTATGTCCATTTCGGCCAGAAGAGCTTTATGGACACGACAGTGGACAGGCGATGCGTAGAGGAGTTATTTGAGGTCGGTCTATCGGATTTGGTGGCCACGGCTACGGCCGGGAAATCCACCTTTCTACCTCAAGTCACTCCCCAACAGAAAAAGGCACCGACCTTTCAACCGCAGCCCTTTCGTTCCTTTAAAAATAAGAGAGCAAAGGGCTATTCATATCTGCCACGAGGCAGAGGACGAGGGAAGAGACAGCAACAGGCAGCTCCTTCCCAGGAACAGAAGCCCTCCCCGGCTTCTACAAAAGCCTCAGCATGACGCTGGGGCTTCGCAAGCGGTCTCGGGGGCGGTAGGCGGTCGTCTCAAAAATTACAGCGCGCAGTGGGCTCACTCGCAGGTAAATCCCTGGATCCTGCAGATAATATCTCAGGGGTACAGGTTGAAATTAGAGACAGAGCCACCTCGCCGTTTCCTGAAGTCTGCTTTACCAACGTCCCCCTCAGAAAGGGAGACGGTTTTGGAAGCCATTCACAAGCTGTATTCTCAGCAGGTGATAGTCAAGGTACCTCTTCTACAACAAGGGAAGGGGTATTATTCCACTCTATTTGTGGTACCGAAGCCGGATGGCTCGGTAAGGCCTATTCTAAATCTGAAGTCCTTGAACCTATACATAAAGAAGTTCAAGTTCAAGATGGAGTCACTCAGAGCAGTGATAGCGAACCTGGAAGAAGGGGACTTTATGGTATCCTTGGACATCAAGGATGCGTATCTCCACGTTCCAATTACCCCTCACACCAGGGGTACCTCAGGTTCGTTGTACAAAACTGTCACTATCAGTTTCAGACGCTGCCGTTTGGTTTGTCCACGGCACCTCGGATCTTTACAAAGGTAATGGCCGAGATAATATTTCTTCTTCGAAGAAAAGGCGTATTAATTATCCCATACTTGGACGATCTCCTAATAAGGGCAAGGTCCAGAGAACAGCTAGAGATGGGTTTAGCACTATCTCAAGAGGTGCTAAAGCAGCACGGATGGATTCTGAATATTCCAAAATCCCAATTAATGCCGACAACTCGTCTGCTGTTCCTGGGGATGATTCTGGACACAGTTCAGAAAAAGGTTTTTCTTCCCGAAGAAAAAGCCAAGGAGTTATCTGACCTGGTCAGGAACCTCCTAAAACCAGGAAAGGTGTCTGTACATCAATGCACAAGAGTCCTGGGAAAAAATGGTAGCTTCTTACGAAGCAATCCCTTTCGGCAGATTCCATGCAAAGGGATCTGTTGGACAAATGGTCAGGGTCGCATCTTCAGATGCACCTGCGGATAACCCTGTCGCCGAGGACAAGGGTATCCCTTCTGTGGTGGTTGCAGGAGGCTCATCTATTGGAGGGCCGCAGATTCGGCATGCAGGATTGGATCCTGGTGACCACGGATGCCAGCCTGAGAGGCTGGGGAGCAGTCACACAGGGAAGAAATTTCCAGGGAGTGTGGTCGAGCCTGAAAAAGTCTCTTCACATAAGCATTCTGGAACTAAGAGCAATCTACAATGCTCTAAGCCAGGCGGAACCTCTGCTTCAAGGAAGACCGGTGTTGATCCAGTCGGACAACATCACGGCAGTCGCCCATGTAAACAGACAGGGCGGCACAAGAAGCAGGAGGGCAATGGCAGAAGCTGCCAGGATCCTTCGCTGGGCGGAGAATCACGTGATAGCACTGTCAGCAGTATTCATCCCGGGCGTGGACAACTGGGAAGCAGACTTCCTCAGCAGACACGACCTTCACCCGGGAGAGTGGGGACTTCATCCAGAAGTTTTCCACATGCTATTAAACCGTTGGGTAAAACCAATGGTGGACATGATGGCGTCTCGCCTCAACAAAACACTGGACAGGTATTGCGCCAGGTCAAGAGATCCGCAGGCAATAGCTGTGGACGCGCTGGTAACACCTTGGGTGTACCAGTCGGTATATGTGTTTCCTCCTCTGCCTCTCATACCAAAGGTATTGAGGATTATACGGCAAAGAGGAGTAAGACTAGTGGCTCCGGATTGGCCAAGAAGGACTTGGTACCCGGAACTTCAAGAGATGGTCACGGACGATCCGTGGCCTCTACTTCTGAGAAGGGACCTGCTTCAGCAGGGTCCTTGTCTTTTTCAAGACTTACCGCGGCTGCGTTTGACGGCATGGCGTTGAATGCCAGATCCTAAAAGGAAAAGGCATTCCAGAAGAAGTCATTCCTACCTTGATAAAGGCAAGGAAGGAAGTCACCGCGAAGCATTATCGCCGTATTTGGCGAAAATATGTTGCGTGGTGCGAGCAGCGGAGTGCTCCGATGGAGGAATTTCAACTGGGTCGTTTTCCTACATTTCCTGCAATCAGGATTGTCTATGGGTCTCAAATTGGGATCTATTAAGGTTCAAATTTCGGCCCTATCAATATTCTTCCACAAAGAATTGGCCTCAGTCCCTGAGGTCCAGATTTTTATCAAAGGACTACTGCATATACAGCCTCCTGTGGTGCCTAAGGTGGCACCGTGGGATCTAAATGTAGTTTTAGATTTCCTCAAATCCAATTGGTTTGAACCACTAAAGAATGTGGATTTGAAATATCTCACATGGAAAGTGACTATGTTACTGGCCCTGGCTTCGGCCGGGAGAGTATCTGAACTGGCGGCTTTGTCTTATAAAAGCCCTTATATAATTTTCCATTCGACATAGGGCAGAGCTGCGGACGCGTCCGCATTTTCTCCCTAAGGTGGTATCAGCGTTTCACCTGAACCAGCCTATTGTAGTGCCTGCGGCTACAGACGACTTGAAGGACTCCAAGTTGTTGGACGTTGTCAGAGCCTTAAAAATATACATTTAAAGGACGGCTGGAGTCAGAAAATCTGACTCGCTGTTTATACTGTATGCACCCAACAAGTTGGGTGCACCTGCTTCTAAGCAGTCGATTGCTCGTTGGTTTTGTAACAAAATTCAACTTGTACATTCTGTGGCAGGCCTGCCACAGCCTAAATCTGTTAAGGCCCATTCCGCAAGGAAGGTGGGCTCATCTTGGGCGGCTGCCCGAGGGGTCTCGGCATTACAACTCTGCCGAGCAGCTACGTGGTCAGGGGAGAACACGTTTGTAAATTTTTACAAATTTGATACCCTGGCAAAGGAGGACCTGGAGTTCTCTCATTCGGTGCTGCAGAGTCATCCGCACTCTCCCGCCCGTTTGGGAGCTTTGGTATAATCCCCATGGTCCTTTCAGGAACCCCAGCATCCACTTAGGACGATAGAGAAAATAAGAATTTACTTACCGATAATTCTATTTCTCGGAGTCCGTAGTGGATGCTGGGCGCCCATCCCAAGTGCGGATTATCTGCAATACTTGTACATAGTTATTGTTAACTAATTCGGGTTATTGTTTAGGAAGCCATCTTTCAGAGGCTCCTCTGTTATCATACTGTTAACTGGGTTTAGATCACAAGTTGTACGGTGTGATTGGTGTGGCTGGTATGAGTCTTACCCGGGATTCAAAATCCTCCCTTATTGTGTACGCTCGTCCGGGCACAGTACCTAACTGGAGTCTGGAGGAGGGTCATAGGGGGAGGAGCCAGTACACACCACCTGACCTGTAAAAGCTTTACTTTTGTGCCCTGTCTCCTGCGGAGCCGCTATTCCCCATGGTCCTTTCAGGAACCCCAGCATCCACTACGGACTCCGAGAAATAGAATTATCGGTAAGTAAATTCTTATTTTTACCCCAGGTAGCCTCTCAACATAAGAAGACGCCGTATTATCAGGCGCAGTCCTTTCGGCCCCATAAGGGCAAGCGGGCAAAAGGCTCCTCATTTCTGCCCCGTGGCAGAGGGAGAGGAAAAAGGCTGCAGCAAACAGCCAGTTCCCAGGAACAGAAGCCCTCTCCCGTTTTCTGCCAAGTCCTCAGCATGACGCTGGGGCTTTACAAGCGGACTCAGGCACTCCCCTAAAGTCTGCTTTACCGACGTCTCCCTCCGACAGGGAGGCGGTATTGGAAGCCATTCACAAGCTGTATTCCCAGCAGGTGATAATCAAGATGCCCCTCCTGCAACAGGGACAGGGGTATTATTCCACGCTGTTTGTGGTACCGAAGCCGGACGGCTCGGTGAGACCTATTTTAAATCTGAAATCCTTGAATACATACACAGGTTCAAATTCAAGATGGAGTCACTCAGAGCAGTGATTGCGAACTTGGAAGAAGGGGATTATATGGTGTCTTTGGACATCAAGGAGGCTTACCTCCATGTCCCAATTTACCCTTCTCACCAAGGATACCTCAGGTTTGTGGTACAGAACTGTCACTATCAGTTTCAGACGCTGCCGTTTGGTTTGTCCACGGCATCCCGGGTCTTTACCAAGGTAATGGCCGAAATGATGATACTCCTTCGAAGGAAGGGAGTTTTAGTTATCCCGTACTTGGACGATCTCCTGATAAGTGCAAGATCCAGGGAACAATTGGTAGTCGGGGTAGCACTATCTCAAGTAGTGTTGCGGCAGCACGGTTGGATTCTCAATATTCCAAAATCGCAGCTGATCCCGACGACACGTCTTCTATTCCTAGGGATGATCCTGGACACAGTCCAGAAAAAGGTGTTTATCCCGGAGGAGAAAGCCAGGGAGTTATCCGAACTAGTCAGAAACCTCCTAAAACCAGGCCAAGTGTCAGTGCATCAATGTACAAGGGTCCTGGGAAAAATGGTGGCTTCCTACGAAGCAATCCCTTTCGGCAGATTCCACGCAAGAACTTTCCAGTGGGACCTGCTGGACAAATGGTCCGGATCGCATCTTCAGATGCATCAGCGGATAACCCTGTCACCAAAGACAAGGGTGTCTCTCCTGTGGTGGTTGCAGAGTGCTCATCTTCTAGAGGGCCGCAGATTCGGCATTCAGGACTGGGTCCTGGTGACCACGGATGCCAGCCTGCGAGGCTGGGGAGCAGTCACACAGGGAAGAAATTTCCAGGGCTTGTGGTCAAGCCTGGAGACATCACTTCACATAAATATCCTGGAGCTGAGGGCCATTTACAATGCCCTAAGCCAAGCAAGACCTCTGCTTCAAGGTCAGCCGGTGCTGATCCAGTCGGACAACATCACGGCAGTCGCCCACGTGAACAGACAGGGCGGCACAAGAAGCAGGAGGGCAATGGCAGAAGCTGCAAGGATTCTTCGCTGGGCGGAAAATCATGTGATAGCACTGTCAGCAGTGTTCATTCCGGGAGTGGACAACTGGGCAGCAGACTTCCTCAGCAGGCACGACCTCCACCCGGGAGAGTGGGGACTTCACCCAGAAGTCTTCCACATGATTGTAAACCGTTGGAAATAACCAAAGGTGGACATGATGGCGTCCCGCCTCAACAAAAAATTGGACAGGTATTGCGCCAGGTCAAGGGACCCTCAGGCAATAGCTGTGGACGCTCTGGTAACACCATGGGTGTACCAGTCAGTGTATGTGTTTCCCTCCTCTGCCTCTCATACCCGAGGTACTGAGAATTATAAGACGGAGAGGAGTAAGAACTATACTCGTGGCTCCGGATTGGCCAAGAAGGACTTGGTACCCGGAACTTCAAGAGATGCTCACAGAGGACCCGTGGCCTCTACCTCTAAGAAGGGACCTGCTCCAGCAAGGTCCCTGTCTGTTCCAAGACTTACCGCGGCTGCGTTTGACGGCATGGCGGTTGAACGCCGGATCCTGAAGGAAAAAGGCATTCCGGAAGAAGTCATTCCTACCCTGATCAAAGCCAGGAAGGATGTGACCGCAAAGCATTATCACCCATTTGGCGGAAATATGTTGCGTGGTGCGAGGCCAGGAAGGCCCCAACGGAGGAATTTCAACTGGGTCCATTCCTGCATTTCCTGCAAACAGGAGTGTCTATGGGCCTAAAAATTAGGATCCATTAAGGTTCAGATTTCGGCCCTGTCGATTTTCTTCCAGAAAGAACTGGCTTCAGTTCCTGAAGTTCAGACGTTGTCAAGGGGGTGCTGCATATACAGCCTCCTTTTGTGCCTCCAGTGGCACCTTGGGATCTCAATGTAGTTTTGGGGTTCCTAAAATCACATTGGTTTGAACCGCTTAAATCTGTGGATTTGAAATATCTCACATGGAAAGTGGTCATGCTGTTGGCCCTGGCTTCGGCCAGGCGCGTGTCAGAATTGGCGGCTTTATCTTATAAAAGCCCTTACCTGATTTTTCATACGGACAGGGCAGAATTGAGGACTCGTCCACAATTTCTCCCTAAGGTGGTTTCAGCGTTTCACCTGAACCAGCCTATTGTGGTACCTGCGGCTACTAGGGACTTGGAGGACTCCAAGTTGCTGGACGTTGTCAGGGCCCTGAAAATATATGTTTCCAGGATGGCTGGAGTCAGAAAATCTGACTCCCTGGTTATCCTGTATGCACCCAACAAGCTGGGTGCTCCTGCTTCTAAGCAGACTATTGCTCGTTGGATTTGTAGTACAATTCAGCTTGCACATTCTGTGGCAGGCCTGCCACAGCCAAAATCTGTAAAAGCCCATTCCACAAGGAAGGTGGGCTCATCTTGGGCGGCTGCCCGAGGGGTCTCGGCTTTACAACTTTGCCGAGCAGCTACTTGGTCAGGGGCAAACACGTTTGCTAAATTCTACAAATTTGATACCCTGGCTGAGGAGGACCTGGAGTTCTCTCATTCGGTGCTGCAGAGTCATCCGCACTCTCCCGCCCGTTTGGGAGCTTTGGTATAATCCCCATGGTCCTTACGGAGTTCCCAGCATCCACTAGGACGTCAGAGAAAATAAGAATTTACTTACCGATAATTCTATTTCTCATAGTCCGTAGTGGATGCTGGGCGCCCATCCCAAGTGCGGATTGTCTGCAATACTTGTACATAGTTATTGTTAACTAAATCGGGTTATTGTTGTTGTGAGCCATCTTTCCAGAGGCTCCTCTGTTATCATGCTGTTAACTGGGTTCAGATCACAAGTTGTACGGTGTGATTGGTGTGGCTGGTATGAGTCTTACCCGGGATTCAAAATCCTTCCTTATTGTGTACGCTCGTCCGGGCACAGTATCCTAACTGAGGCTTGGAGGAGGGTCATAGGGGGAGGAGCCAGTGCACACCAGGTAGTCCTAAAGCTTTACTTTTGTGCCCAGTCTCCTGCGGAGCCGCTATTCCCCATGGTCCTTACGGAGTTCCCAGCATCCACTACGGACTACGAGAAATAGAATTATCGGTAAGTAAATTCTTATTATACCCCTTTCACACAGAGCTGTGAACCCGGATTATTGCTGGCACAACCCGTGTCCAGACTCGGTGTGAAAGGGTCAGCCCGGGTTGTGCATCCTGGGCTTGTTCAACATCCGCTACCCAGGTTATGAGCAGAGTTATTCCCGGGTCAGCTGCAGTGTGACACGCAGGTCCGGTTCATGCCTAAAAGGCTGCTCATTGGCTGGCTCAGTAATGTTTGGAGATGAGATAATCTCCAAGTATCCTGTGAGAGCAGCGACGGCACATGTCCCGGCGGCGGTGTGGAAGGGGTAAGTATATCTGAAGCTCCGACCCATGTTCAGTATGGCGGGGCTTCAGTGTTAATGGGTTATAGGTTAGGCTATAGTTTAATTCAATCTCACCTCCCTCCCCCCCCCCCCCCCCCCCCTTTTTACCTTAGAGCTATCTAACCTCCATTATGTCTGTTCTGCCAATAATTATTATTTTTATGTTTTTATAAATTCTTACCGTCATACTGGAGTGTTGTGAAATGTTATGGGGGAAAAAATAAGAATTTACTTACCGATAATTCTATTTCTCGGAGTCCGTAGTGGATGCTGGGGTTCCTGAAAGGACCATGGGGAATAGCGGCTCCGCAGGAGACAGGGCACAAAAAAGTAAAGCTTTACTAGGTCAGGTGGTGTGCACTGGCTCCTCCCCCTATGACCCTCCTCCAGACTCCAGTTAGGTACTGTGCCCGGACGAGCATACACAATAAGGGAGGCATTTTGAATCCCGGGTAAGACTCATACCAGCCACACCAATCACACCGTACAACTTGTGATCTAAACCCAGTTAACAGTATGACAACAGAAAGGGCCTCTTAAAGATGGCTCCTTAACAATAACCCGAATTAGTTAACAATAACTATGTACAAGTATTGCAGATAATCCGCACTTGGGATGGGCGCCCAGCATCCACTACGGACTCCGAGAAATAGAATTATCGGTAAGTAAATTCTTATTTTCTCTATCGTCCTAAGTGGATGCTGGGGTTCCTGAAAGGACCATGGGGATTATACCAAAGCTCCCAAACGGGCGGGAGAGTGCGGATGACTCTGCAGCACCGAATGAGAGAACTCCAGGTCCTCCTTTGCCAGGGTATCAAATTTGTAAAATTTTACAAACGTGTTCTCCCCCGACCACGTAGCTGCTCGGCAGAGTTGTAATGCCGAGACCCCTCGGGCAGCCGCCCAAGATGAGCCCACCTTCCTTGTGGAGTGGGCTTTTACAGTTTTAGGCTGTGGCAGGCCTGCCACAGAATGTGCAAGTTGAATTGTGTTACAAATCCAACGAGCAATCGACTGCTTAGAAGCAGGTGCGCCCAACTTGTTGGGTGCATACAATATAAACAGCGAGTCAGATTTTCTGACTCCAGCCGTCCTTGCAATGTATATTTTTAAGGCTCTGACAACGTCCAACAACTTGGAGTCCTCCAAGTCGCTAGTGGCCGCAGGCACCACAATAGGTTGGTTCAGATGAAATGCTGATACCACTTTAGGGAGAAAATGCGGACGAGTCCGCAGTTCTGCCCTATCCGAATGGAAGATTAGATAAGGACTTTTATAAGATAAAGCCGCCAATTCAGATACTCTCCTGGCAGAGGCCAGGGCTAGTAACATAGTCACTTTCAATGTGAGATATTTCAAATCCACCTTTTTCAATGGTTCAAACCAATGGGATTTGAGGAAATCTAAAACTACATTTAGATCCCACGGTGCCACCGGAGGCACCACAGGAGGCTGTATATGCAGTACTCCCTTGACAAAAGTCTGGACCTCAGGGACAGAGGCCAATTCTTTTTGGAAGAATATTGACAGGGCCGAAATTTGAACCTTAATGGATCCCAATTTGAGACCCATAGATAATCCTGATTGCAGGAAATGTAGGAAACGACCCAGTTGGAATTCCTCCGTCGGAACCCTCCGATCCTCGCACCACGCTACATATTTTCGCCAAATGCGGTGATAATGTTTCACGGTGACTTCCTTCCGTGCCTTAATCAAGGTAGGAATGACTTCTTCTGGAATGCCTTTCCCTTTTAGGATCTGGCGTTCAACCGCCATGCCGTCAAACGCAGCCGCGGTAAGTCTTGAAAAAGACAGGGACCCTGCTGTAGCAGGTCCCTTCTCAGAGGTAGAGGCCACGGTTCGTCCGTGAGCATCTCTTGAAGTTCCGGATACCAAGTCCTTCTCGGCCAATCCGGAACCACTAGTATTGTTCTTACTCTTCTTTGCCGTATGATCTTCAATACCTTTGGTATGAGCGGCAGAGGAGGAAACACATACACTGACTGGTACACCCAAGGAGTTACCAGTGCGTCCACAGCTATTGCCTGTGGATCTCTTGACCTGGCGCAATATTTGTCCAGTTTCTTGTTGAGGCGAGACGCCATCATGTCTACAATTGGTCTTTCCCAACGGTCTATTAACATGTTGAAGACTTCTGGATGTAGACCCCACTCTCCCGGATGAAGATCGTGTCTGCTGAGGAAGTCTGCTTCCCAGTTGTCCACGCCCGGGATGAACACTGCTGACAGTGCTATCACGTGATTCTCCGCCCAGCGAAGAATCTTGGCAGCTTCTGCCATTGCACTCCTGCTTCTTGTGCCGCCCTGCCTGTTTACATGGGCGACCGCCGTGATGTTGTCCGACTGAATCAACACCGGCTTTCCTTGCAGGAGAAGTTCCGCCTGGCTTAGAGCATTGTAGATTGCTCTTAGTTCCAGAATGTTTATGTGAAGAGACTTTTCCAGACTCGTCCATACTCCCTGGAAGTTTCTTCCTTGTGTGACTGCTCCCCAGCCTCTCAGGCTGGCGTCCGTGGTCACCAGGATCCAATCCTGAATGCCGAATCTGCGGCCTTCTAATAGGTGAGCCTTCTGCAACCACCACAGAAGTGACACCCTTGTCTTTGGTGACAGGGTTATTCGCAGGTGCATCTGCAGATGCGACCCTGACCATTTGTCCAACAGATCCCTTTGGAATATTCTTGCATGGAATCTGCCGAATGGAATTGCTTCGTAAGAAGCCACCATTTTTCCCAGGACTCTTGTGCATTGATGTACTGACACTTTTCCTGGTTTTAGGAGGTTCCTGACCAGATCGGATAACTCCTTGGCTTTTTCCTCTGGAAGGAAAACCTTTTTCTGAACCGTGTCCAGAATCATTCCTAGGAACAGCAGACGAGTTGTCGGGATTAAATGGGATTTTGGAATATTCAGAATCCACCCGTGTTGTCTTAGCACCTCTTGAGATAGTGCTAAAGCTGTCTCCAGCTGTTCTCTGGACCTTGCCCTTATTAGGAGATCGTCCAAGTATGGGATAACTAATACGCCTTTTCTTCGAAGAAGAATCATCATCTCGGCCATTACCTTGGTAAAGACCCGAGGCGCCGTGGACAATCCGAACGGCAGCGTCTGAAACTGATAGTGACAGTTTTGAACAATGAACCTGAGGTACCCCTGGTGTGCGGGGTAAATCGGAACGTGTAGATACGCATCCTTGATGTCCAAGGATACCATAAAGTCCCCTTCTTCCAGGTTCGCTATCACTGCTCTGAGTGACTCCATCTTGAACTTGAACTTTTTTATGTAGAGGTTCAAGGACTTCAGATTTAGAATAGGCCTTACCGAGCCATCCGGCTTCGGTACCACAAATAGAGTGGAATAATACCCCTTTCTTTGTTGTAATAGGGGTACTTTTACTATCACCTGCTGAGCGTACAGCTTGTGAATGGCTTCCAACACCCTCTCCCTTTCGGAAGAGACGGTTGGTAAGGCAGACTTCAGGAAACGATGAGGAGGATCCGTCTCTAATTCCAACCTGTACCCCTGAGATATTATCTGCAGGATCCAGGGGTCTACCTGCGAGTGAGCCCACTGCGCGCTGTAATTTTTGAGACGGCCCCCCACTGTCCCCGAGTCCGCTTGAGAGGCCCCAGCGTCATGCTGAGGTTTTTGCAGGAGCCGGGGAGGGCTTCTGTTCCTGGGAAGGAGCTGCCTGTTGGTGTCTCTTCCCTCTTCCTCTGCCTCGTGGCAGGTACGACAAGCCCTTTGCTCTCTTATTTTTGTAGGAGCGAAAAGGCTGCGGTTGAAAGGTCGGTGCCTTTCTCTGTTGGGGAGTGACTTGAGGTAAAAAAGTGGATTTCCCGGCAGTAGCCGTGGCCACCAAGTCTGATAGACCAACTCCAAATAACTCCTCCCCTTTATACGGCAAAACCTCCATGTGACGTTTTGAATCCGCATCGCCTGTCCACTGTCGTGTCCATAAGGCTCTTCTGGCTGAAATGGACATAGCACTCACCCGAGATGCCAGTGTGCAAATATCCCTCTGTGCATCACGCATATAGATAAATGCATCCTTTATTTGTTCTAACGACAGTAAAACATTGTCCCTATCTAGGGTATCAATATTTTCAATCAGGGATTCTGACCAAACTACTCCAGCACTGCACATCCAGGCAGTTGCTATAGCTGGTCGTAGTATAACACCTGCATGTGTGTATATATTCTTTTGAATAACTTCCATCTTTCTATCTGATGGATCCTTAAGTGCGGCCGTCTCAGGAGAGGGTAACGCCACTTGTTTGGATAAGCGTGTGAGCGCCTTGTCCACCTTAGGGGGTGTTTCCCAGCGCGCCCTAACCTCTGGCGGGAAAGGGTATAATGCCAATAACTTTTTTGAAATTATCAACTTTTTATCAGGAGCAACCCACGCTTCATCACACACGTCATTTAATTCTTCTGATTCAGGAAAAACTGTTTGTAGTTTTTTCACACCATACATAATACCCTGTTTTACGGTATCTGTAGTATCAGCTAAATGTAACGTCTCCTTCATTGCCAAAATCATATAACGTGTGGCCCTACTGGAAAATACGTTTGAATTTCTACCGTCGTCACTGGAATCAGTGCCCGTGTCTGGGTCTGTGTCGACCGACTGAGGCAAAGGGCGTTTTACAGCCCCTGACGGTGTTTGAGGCGCCTGGACAGGCATTAATTGATTGTCCGGCCGCCTCATGTCCTCAACTGACTGTTTAAGGGAAGATAAACCATCACGTAATTCCACAAATAAAGGCATCCATTCTGGTGTCGACCCCCTGGGGGGTGACATCTGCATATTTGGCAATTGCTCCGCCTCCACACCAATATCGTCCTCATACATGTCGACACCACGTACCGACACACACCGCAAACTCACAGGGAATGCTCTAATGAAGACAGGACCCACTAGCCCTTTTGGGGAGACAGAGGGAGAGTCTGCCAGCACACACCACAAAGCGCTATATATACAAGGGATATCCTTATATTAAGTGCTCCCTTATAGCTGCTTTAATATATATATATATAGCCATTAATGTGCCCCCCCTCTCTGTTTTACCCTGTTTCTGTAGTGCAGTGCAGGGGAGAGACCTGGGAGCCGTTCTGACCAGCGGAGCTGTGACAGAAAATGGCGCCGTGTGCTGAGGAGATAGGCCCCGCCCCTTTTTCGGCGGGTTCTTCTCCCGCTATTTTTCCAGTCAGGCAGGGGTTAAATATCTCCATATAGCCCCTATGGGCTATATGTGAGGTATTTTTAGCCTTGTATAAGGTTTATATTTGCCTCTCAGAGCGCCCCCCCCCAGCGCTCTGCACCCTCAGTGACTGCCCAGTGAAGTGTGCTGAGAGGAAAATGGCGCACAGCTGCAGTGCTGTGCGCTACCTTATGAAGACTGAGGAGTCTTCAGCCGCCGGTTTCCGGACCTCTTCACGCTTCAGCATCTGCAAGGGGGTCGGCGGCGCGGCTCCGGGACCGGACTCCACGGCTGGGCCTGTGTTCGATCCCTCTGGAGCTAATGGTGTCCAGTAGCCAAGCAGCAAATCCACTCTGCATGCAGGTGAGTTTACTACTTTCCCCCTAAGTCCCACGTTGCAGTGATCCTGTTGCCAGCAGGACTCACTGTAAAGAAAAAAACCTAAACTAAACTTTCTCTAAGCAGCTCTTTAGGAGAGCCACCTAGATTGCACCCTTCTCGTTCGGGCACAAAATCTAACTGGAGTCTGGAGGAGGGTCATAGGGGGAGGAGCCAGTGCACACCACCTGACCTAGTAAAGCTTTACTTTTTTGTGCCCTGTCTCCTGCGGAGCCGCTATTCCCCATGGTCCTTTCAGGAACCCCAGCATCCACTTAGGACGATAGAGAAATACTATTTTGGTTATCTTCTGACCACAGGTTCTATTGTTCTTGCTAGTTTCAGCAGGGCACAATGCCTTGGCTGTTTTATAAACTTAAAATGCACCCAACCCTTTTCCAGAGTGCCATAGATGCTCGCAGTGACTGCCACTGTAAGAAATATGCATGTGTGCCCTGTTAATGATGCGGATCATCTTCCTCCTCTCTGTGTGTGGGTAACCATAACGCTCCCACAGCAGACGCAGGCGGAGTGGACAGCAGTACGTTGGCTAACAAGGCATGTAGATGTCCTGCAGTGAGCGATAAGCTTTCTCCGTGCTAGCTGAGGTCCTGGCTTCTGACTGGTAGCCGCTGCTGCTCCCCTGTTTCTGGATAACATGCGCTTTCATGAGCGGGTGCTTCAAGGCGACAACTAGCTCTCCCAGCAAGTGTCAGGAGAATCCTTTGTTCCCTAGACTCTGCCTCTGGCTACAGCACCCCTCGTCCAGTGACAGAAGTAAAAACTGCTGGAGGGGCTGACATCTACCTCACCTCCTCCTACTACTGGAGGCAATGTCGTAAGAGAAGGTAGATCCTTCACCACCACATATTTAAATAGAGACTTGGTGGCATGCATACCTGGTGCATACTCTGAGAGTCCTATGTGCAGCTTCGTTAAACCTGAAGAACCGCAAATATTGTTTTATTATAAATTTTATTTTAAATATAATTATTCTTTTTAACGAATAAGATGTGCTTTAGTGACGAACTAATAATTAAATACAAAAAAAGCTTAAATAATAAGCGGTAGTCAATTTACACATTAAAATACATAGCGGCTCCCTTCAGCTTTAGCAAAGCGTCCATAATTTCTATTACGTCCTTGAGGATGTTGGGGACATCAAAAGAACCATGGGATATAGACGGATCCGCAGGAGACATGGGCACTTTAAGACTTTCAAAGGAGGCGTGACCTGGCTCCTCCCTCTATATCCCTCCCCAGACTCAGTTTAGAAAATGTGCCCTGCGAGATGGAGGCACTCGGGGGAGTTTCTTTGAAAAGACTTAATGTTAGGTTTTTATTTTGGTGAGATCTGCTGGCTACAGACTCCCTGCTTCGTGGGAAAGAGGGGAGAGCAATCTAGACCCACTTCTAATGAGTTTCAGGGCTCTGCTGCTGCTGACAGGATGCCTTCAGCTCCTGAGGGGAGATGAACGCCGGGCTCTCCTGGATGCTCGCTCCCACAGCTTGCCGTCCCCCCCTTCAAGCCAGAAGTCAGAAGACAGGTGAGTATGTGAGGAAAAGACATCTTCTCTTCAACAAAGACGGCATATAGAGGTACCGCGCAGCATGATTTGCTCAGTGCGTGCCAGGCTCCTGGACTGTACACACCGCTGGGTGCAGGGCGCTGGGGGGGGGGCCTGGGGAGCTAAAAATACCTCATAAATAAGGCTGGCATATCTGTACAGTGCCCTGGCACTGCCCACAAACCCCCGCCAGGATAAACATGTAAAATAAGCGGGAAGAAGCGCGCCATGTTGGGGGCGGGGCTTCTTCCTCCAGGCTCACTCGGCGCCATTTCCTTCTCCAAGCAGCAGCGCTGGTCCTTCCTCACAGCAGACAAGTACCAGGGGCTATAAAAACGAGGGGGATTATTTCTATACAGATATATAGCGCTGCAGCTCTGTGACACTTGAGGGTGTTTTCAGACCTGCACTTTAGCGCTGGGGTGTGAGCTGGCTCCTTTCCTTTTGTTCCCTCACAGGCTTTTCTTTGGGTGCTGTTAGGGAGACAGCATGTCTGAGGCAGAATTTTTCTTATCAAGGGCATCATTTATTGGGGACACCAAATGTTTGGGGGTCCTGTCGGCACCGCCGATGGCTGATTGATTAATTGCTTTAAATGCTAATGTTACACTGTTCAATCAAAAGTTTACTGAATCTGACTCTCAACTGCAGATTTGGAAGAGATCAGTAGATGACGCTTTATTTCAAGGGTCACTGAAACGTAGTGTTGACCAATTAGATGACACAGATACCGACACGGACTCTGATACCGGTGCCGATTATGCTGATTCTAGGTTAGATCCTAAATTGGCTAAGAGTATTAAATATATGATTGTGGCTGTCAAAGACATATTACGTATTGACGAGGACCCCTTTACACCAGAAACGAGGGTCCTTATTTACAAAGAAAAGAGACGCTCTGTTTCTTTTCCTCCTTGTTTTGAACTAAATGACCTTTTTAATGGCATTTGGAATACACCTGATAAGAAATTTCTCATTCCTAATCGGATCAAGGTGGCATACCCCTTTCCCGCAGTGGATAGGGATAAGTGGGAAATACCACCCACAGTAGACAAAGCCCTAGCACGCTTGTCTAAACAGGTAGCGCTCCCTGTGTCTCAGTCGACGACTCTTAAGGAGCCGGCTGATCGTAAGCAGGAGGCTACTTTAAAAGCTATTTTTACTACCACGGGGACGCAGCTTAGACCGCTTATTGCGTCAGCGTGGGTTAGTAGCGCCATTGAAAAATGGGCTGAAAGTTTATCTGCGGATTTAGATACTCTGGATAGGGATAGCATCCTAGTGACGCTTGGTTATATCAGGGACGCAGCTGCGTACTTGAAAGAGGCTGCAAGAGATGCTGGCCTCCTGGGGGCTAATGCTATGTCAATTGCGGCTAGGCGTGCGCTATGGATTCATCAATGGAATGCTGACGCTGATTCCAAGAAAAATATGGAGTCCCTTTAAGGGTGGGGAACTGTTTGGTGACGGCCTTGCTGATTTAGTATCAGCGGCCACAGCGGGTAAATCTACTTATTTACCTAATGCTCCTGCGCAACAGAAGAAACTGCACTATCAAATGCAGTCCTTTCGGCCCAATAAATATAGAAAAGGCCGAGGTAACGTCTTCCTCGCTACCAGAGGTAGAGGAAGGGGCAAGAGAACTTCCGCCTCCTTGAGTTCACAAGAGCAGAAGTCCTCCCCGGCTTCCGCCAAATCCACTGCATGACGCCCCTTACAGGAGACCGCACCGGTGGGGGCACGTCTAAGGCTTTACAGTCAGGTTTGGGTTCGCTCGGACCTGGACCCTTGGGTGTTACAAATTGTGACCCAAGGGTACAAACTGGAATTCCAAGACGTTCTCCCTCGCCGTTTTTTCAAATTACCGATACCAGTTTCGCTTCCAGACACAGTTCTAGTCTGTGGACCAATACAAAAATTATGTCAAAATCAGGTTGTGATCCCGGTCCCCCGGGCGCAACAAGGGGAAGGGTTTTATTCAAGCCTATTTGTAGTGCCGAAGCCGGATGGCTCGGTACGACCAATCCTCAACCTAAAATCTCTAAAAAAAATTCCTGAAGAAATTCAAGATGGAGTCTCTCCGAGCGGTGATCTCCAGCCTGGAGGAGGGGGAATTCATGGTGTCTTTGGACATAAAGGATGCCTACCTTCATGTTTCCATTTATCCCCCTCATCAGAGTTATCTCCGGTTTGCAATCCAGGATACTCATTACCAATTTCAGACGTTGCCGTTTGGCCTGGCCACGGCTCCGAGGATTTTCACAAAAGTCATGGTAGAAATGATGGTTCTCCTCAGAAAAAGAGGAGTTACAATTATCCCGTACTTGGACGATCTCCTGATAAAGGCGAGGTCCAAGGAAAAACTGGTACAGGACATTGCACTGTCGCTGTCGCTTCTACAACAGCACGGCTGGCTCTTGAACCTGCCGAAATCACACTTAAATCCAACAACCCGGTTGGCATTTTTGGGTATGATTCTGGACACGGTCCAGCTGAGAGTGTTCCTCCCTCCGGAGAAAGCACTGGAAATTCAGAGTTTGGTAAAACTCATTCTGAAACCACCAACTGTCTCCATTCATCAATGCATTCGATTGCTGGGGAAGATGGTGGCGCCATACAAGGCCCTCCAATTCGGGAGGTTCCATGCCAGTGTTTCAGTGGGACCTGTAGGACAAATGGTCCGGATCCCACCTTCATATGCACCGGAGGATAGTTCTATTCCCCAACACCAGAATCTCACTCCTGTGGTGGCTACACAGCTCTCATCTCTTAGAAGGACGCAGATTCGGGATCCAAGACTGGATCCTAGTGACCACGGATGCAAGTCTCCGGGGTTGGGGAGCAGTAACACAAGGGGTGACCTTCCAAGGAAGATGGTCAAGTCAGGAAACTCTTCTTCACATAAACGTGCTGGAGTTGAGGGCCATTTACAACGGCCTTCTACAAGCGGAGCATCTTCTTCGAAACCGGCCTGTCCTGATCCAATCGGACAATGTGACAGCAGTAGTGTACATAAACCGCCAAGGCGGCACAAAGAGCAGAACAGCAATGGCAGAAGCCACAAAGATTCTTCGCTGGGCAGAGACTCGGGTAAGCGTTCTGTCTGCAATTTTCCTTCCGGGAGTGGACAATTGGGAAGCAGACTTCCTCAGCAGACATGATCTACATCCAGGAGAGTGGAGCCTCCATCAGGAGGTCTACTCCCTACTAACGAATCTATGGGGGGTTCCCCACATAGACATGATGGCGTCCCGCCACAACAAAAAAACACTAAAGTATTGTTCCCGGTCCAGGGACCCTCAGGCGGCGGCAGTGGATGCACTGACGTCACCTTGGGTGTATCCGTCTGTGTACGTTTTCCCTCCGCTTTCATTCCAAAGGTTCTGAGAATCCTAAGAAAATCACAGATTCCAGCGCTCCTTGTAGTTCCAGACTGGCCAAGGAGAATTTGGTACCCGGATCTTCAGGAGTTGTTAGTCGAAGATCCATGGCCTCTTCCTCTTCGCGAGGATCTGCTGCGGCAGGGGCCGTTCGTCTATCAAGACTTACAGCTGCTACGTTTGACGGCATGGCGGTTGAACGCCAGATTTTAGCCCGTAAGGGTATTCCCGATGAAGTCATCCCCACTCTTATCCTTGCTAGGAAGGGTGTGACGTCGAAACACTATCACCGTATTTGGAGGAAATATATTTCCTGGTGCGAGTCCAAGAAAGCTCCAGTGGAGAAGTTTGACCTTGGACGTTTTCTCCATTTTCTACAAAATTGAGTGGATGCGGGCCTTAAATTAGGCTCCATAAAAGTGCAGATTTCTGCTTTGTCAATTTTCTTTCAGAAACAATTGGCCTCACTTCCTGAGGTGCAGACCTTTGTAAAAGGGGTCCTGCACATCCAACCTCCTTTTGTGCCACCTGTGGCACCTTGGGACCTTAATGTGGTTTTGACAGTCCTAAAATCACATTGGTTTGAACCTTTAAGTAAAGTGGAGTTGAAATTCCTCACTTGGAAGGTTGTCATTTTGTTAGCATTGGCATCCGCAAGGCGGGTGTCTGAATTGGCGGCCTTATCTCACAAGAGCCCTTATTTGATCTTCCATGAAGATAGGGCAGAATTGAGAACTCAGCAACAATATCTGCCAAAGGTGGTTTCCTCTTTTCATATTAACCAACCTATTGTGGTACCAGTGGTTACTGGCACTTTGGCTGAGGAAAAGTCTCTGGATGTCGTCAGAGCTTTGAAAATTTACGTTGTCAGAACGGCTCCAGCTAGAAAAACAGAGTCTCTGTTTGTGCTATATGCTCCCAATAAACTTGGGTATCCTGCTTTCAAGCAGACCATTGCCCGCTGGATATGTCACACGATTCAGC
This sequence comes from Pseudophryne corroboree, assembly GCF_028390025.1. NCBI lineage: Eukaryota > Metazoa > Chordata > Amphibia > Anura > Myobatrachidae > Pseudophryne > Pseudophryne corroboree. The sequence continues at coordinate 71,544,511 of NC_086455.1, forward strand.
AGGCTCATTCCACGGCAAGTTTGCCGTTACCTAAATCGGTAAAAGCCCATTCCACTAGGAAGGTGGGCTCGTCCTGGACGGCTGCCCGGAGTGTCTCGGCATTACAACTTTGCCGAGCTGCTACTTGGTTGGGGTCAAACTTAGTTTGCTAAGTTTTACAAGTTTGATACCTTGGCCGATGAAGACCTAAAGTTTGGTCAATCGGTGCTGCAGAGTCATCCGCACTCTCCCGCCCGGTATAGAGCTTTGGTATAATCCCATGGTTCTTTTGGTGTCCCCAACATCCTCAAGGACGTAATAGAAAACAGGATTTTAATACCTACCGGTAAATCCTACCGGTAAGTCCGTAGAGGATGTTGGGCGCCCGTCCCAGTGCGTACTGTATCTGCAGTTTAGTTCTGGTTACACACAGGTTGTGTTATGGTTTCTTCAGCTTGTTGCTGAATTTTGTTCATGTCCGTTGGCATGTGTTCAGTTGAATGCCATGTTATTCGGCATGTTTATGGCGTGAGCTGGTATGATGCTCACCTTGTTGTTTTGGGGTTTTTTTGTAAATAGATTTTATTGGTTTTCCAATAGAAATAAAGAAGATCAATTACAGTACTGAATAAGAATGAACAAGTACAATTAGGCTAGTGGATTGCATAGATAAAGAAAATAGCAATAAAAACAAACAATCGTAACACAGTAGTTTGAAGGCTAGGGGGAGATAGTTAAGTATATAATCCGCAAACCTATTGGCAAACGCAACATAGAATAATACGAGAGCCTAACAATAATCATCCTGTTGCAGTACAGTATTATTAGAAAACCCAGAGAAAAAGGGGAAAGACGAACAAGACAAAATACTACAAATAACATTAGAGGGAAGAAGGGTAGGGAACGGGAGGGGGGGAAGGGGGTGAAAAGATGTCATCGGAAATCAGGGGTTCATAACCATGTTATATAGAACATGTATAATAATAATTATACAGGAGAATCATATGCAAGAATCGGCAGAGAGTCTCCTAAGCAAATCCCAGGTAGTATTTACGAATAATTTGAGAATATGATTTTGTGTCTGTATTTCCAAAGTGTTAATAAAAAATTCCCATTTATGGTAGAATTTCTCAACACCCACATTAATGTCAGGAATAGTAGCCCTTCGCTCGTAATACAGTATTTGCAACAATTTTTGTTTGACCTCCGATAGTGAGGGAGAAGAAGAACGAATCCAATGAATGAGAATAATCTTTTTGGCAATCGTGATAACTAAAGATAATAATTGGAGTTTAAATTTCTTATTGGGTCCTAAGTCCCAAGCTTTGAAATTCCCACAAAGACACGCCAAAGGGTCAGGGCTGACATGAGTAGAAAACATAGCATTAATAAACTGAATTAGTTTATTCCAAAACCGCTTAATCTTGCCACACTCCCAAACACAATGAATAAACGTCGCATGTGACATTTTGCATTTAACGCATGCACCAGATTCAAGGGGTGTCCTATATCTTCGTTGTGCAGTGCTATATATGCTCTGTGTAACATCCTAATGTGAACTTCTTGTAAATAGGAAGAGTGTAGGAATCTAAGCGTGTTATCAAATGGAGATATTAGGTCTGGCAAAAGTTTGATACTAGGCACATCTAAAGACCATTTCTTCAGAGTGGATTCCCAATGAGCCGAGGCTGACAAGGAAGCCAATGAGGTATACAATAAACTAATTTTATAAGGCACAGAAGCAATGAGCTTAAGCAAGGAAAGGAGCGTGTTCGTTCCATTATCAGTAGATAATGGGATGCAAAGGGATTGAATATAGTGACGTGTTTGAAGAAACATAGAAATGTTGAGCAGGAATAGAATATCGGGACTGAAGATCAGCAAATGAATATAAACGGCCACCGGGGTCGAATACCTTCGCTATTGAGGCTAAGCCTTTTTCCTTCCACTGAAGAAAACCCATATGTTAGGGTCTCCTGCCCTGTGCTGCCACGTCGTCATGGCAACCGGGAGACAAGTGCTAGCGTTGTAACCTGAGCGCAGCTGATACTCCCGGTCGGGTCTTTTGCTGTGCAGTGGTTACAGGCTCTGTGCACGGCAGGGGATCCGGTGCTGGTTTTTGTGCTCACAGTCTGTGAGGTCTGAGTGGGGCGTGGACAGCACCTGCTATATAAGGCCTCTTCTCAGGTTAAGCAGATGCTGCTGAATCTTTGTTGGTTAGTCAGTTCCTGAAAGTTAGCCAGTACTGTGTAGCTTTGTATTTGTTGTTGCTTACTGCAAATAGGCCTGGGGATTTGGTACTACACTCTGCCAATCCAGACCTAGCAGTAAGACTGGAGTCAGTCGTTTAACTTGCTGGGGTTCTTTTGCTACTCTGTGAACTTAGCAAGTTTGCGGCTGTATTCTCAGATTTGCCTGCCTAAATCCTGTCTCACTGTGCAAGGAGTTCAGGTGTCAGTTTAGTGGCAGTAAGCTGAACCTGTGCACTGCAAGTGAGAATTAGGATTGTGGAGACTCTCCTTGTGTCTATCATTCCATCTCTGACCAAGGAGTTTACTGCCACACCCGTTGGTAACCCTTTAGGGTTTTGCTGTTGCCCTTAGCAACAGCATTTCGGGTTCTCTACGTATTAAAACACAACATCTTGCTTTTCCCATCTGAGCATTACTAATACTAGGGAGACACCCAGTTCCTTAGCCTCTGGGCTTCTCTGTTCACTTTGTGTGTATTTTGTTACCCTATCACCTTCTGTGTACGTAATGTCATATTCCCCAGTCTGTCTGTGAGTTCATTTGTTTTGCATACCTATCCGTTCAGACACCAGTACATTCCTGCAGGCACTGGTGTGCATAACCGTTCAAACACCAGTACATTCCTGCAGGCACTGGAGTGCATAACAGTTCTGACACCAGTACATTCCTGCAGGCACTGGTGTGCATAACATATTCAGCAGCCTAATCCTCCTGTTGAAATTTTGTGGGAATATGGAGCATACCCCTCAAAATACGTTGCAACAGGTGGTCGATCAGGTGCAGGTCCTGACTCGACAATTTAATGATTTGTCCATTAAAATGCACACCTCCCAGGCCGCTGGCGGAGCTCCCGCAGCAGCAGCACCTTCAGGGGTTAAGGAGCCGAAAGTAAATCTCCCGGATCGTTTTTCTGGAGATCGCTCGCAGTTCTTTTGTTTCAAGGAGAGCTGCAAGCTATACTTCCGGCTTAGGCCTCAGTCTTCTGGGTCGGAGATTCAGCGGGTGGGCATAGTGATTTCCTTGCTACAAGGAGACCCACAGGTCTGGGCATATGGGTTGCAGCCTGACTGTCCGTCGCTTAAAAGTGTTGATGCTTTTTTTACAGCACTGGGCATGTTGTATGATGACCCTACAAGACGGCCTCAGCCGAGGCTCAGATTTCGATCCTTAAGCAAGGGCGAAGGCCAGTTGAGGTTTACTGTACGGAGTTTCGGAGGTTGGCCCATGATACCCAGTGGAATGACCCAGCCCTGAGACACCAGTACCGAAGAGGTCTTTCTAACCAGATAAAAGACCAACTGGTACAATATCCCTTGCCTGATAGCTTGGATCAGCTCATGCAGTTATCCATCCGGGTGGATAGACGACTGAGAGAGCGTAGGCTTGAAAGGGAGACCGAGGTTTCCTTCTTTCCCAAGGGAACCTCAGACTCTGAGGAATTTTCTGAGGAGCCTATGCAGATTGGGGCTACCCGCCTCTCCTCGCGTGAGAAGACGCGGAGGAGACAGCAGGGGTTGTGTTTGTACTGTGGGAATAAAGGTCATGTGGTAGTATCATGCCCAGAAAAGCCGGAAAACTTCAGGGCCTGAGGGTGATGGGAAATATCCTGTCAGGCCAGAAGTCAGAATTTCCCAAGAAGACTTTTATCATTCCGGTGACCTTGAAGATCCTCGGTCAAACTGTCAAGACTGAGGCCTTTGTGGACAGTGGGGCCGACGGGGTTTTTATGGACCGCCAATTCGCCCTGAAACACTCTGTTCCCTTAGTACCCTTGGCATCGGAAATTGAGATTTGTGGGTTAAACGGGGAACCATTATCCCAAGGTAAAATTACCTCTTGCACTAGCCAGATTTCTTTGTTTATTGGAGCCACACACTCTGAAAAATTGTCCTTTTATGTGACTGTCTGTACTTTTGCCCCATTGGTGTTGGGGTTACCCTGGTTAAGGGCCCACAATCCTCAATTTGACTGGGTCTCTGGGGAGATTCTTAGTTGGGGTACTGATTGTTTCAGGAGTTGCTTGAGCCTTCCAGTCAGGCTCTCGCAGCTAAGTTTGCCAGGATTGCCAGGGTGTTATGCAGATTTTGCGGACGTGTTCTCCAAAAAAATTGCAGAGGTACTACCTCCCCATCGCCCCTATGACTGTGCCATTGATTTGTTGCCAAATGCTAAGCTTCCCAAGAGCAGGTTGTACTCCCTGTCACGTCCTGAGACTCAGGCTATGGCAGAGTACATTCAGGAGAACTTGGCTAAGGGATTTATCAGACCTTCACAGTCTCCAGTTGGGTCGGGGTTCTTCTTCGTGGGTAAAAAGGACGGTTCGTTGCGACCCTGCATCGACTTCAGGGAATTGAACCGTATCACGATTAAAAACTCATACCCACTGCCTCTCATTTCGGTCTTGTTTGACCAGCTTCGTACTGCCACCATTTTTTCTAAGATTGACCTACGCGGTGCGTACAATCTAATCCGAATAAGAGAGGGGGATGAATGGAAAGACTGCCTTTAATACCCACTCAGGGCATTATGAATATTTGGTGATGCCTTTTGGGCTCTGTAATGCCCCGGCAGTCTACCAGGATTTCATGAATGATGTACTCAGGGAATATTTGGATAGATTCTTAGTTGTATACTTAGATGACATCCTAATCTTCTCCCATTCCCTGGAGGAATATCGGAAGCATGTACGCTTAGTCCTCCAGAAACTCAGAGACCACCGGCTTGGGGCGAAGCTGGAGAAGTGCGAATTTGAAGTTCAGCAAATCGCATTTCTAGGATATATTATCTCCCCAGAAGGTTTCCAAATGGAGGGTTCCAAGGTACAGGCAGTCCTGGATTGGGTGCAGCCCACTAGTTTGAAGGCGCTTCAGCGTTTCCTGGGCTTTGCGAATTTTTATAGACGATTTATCGCTGGATTTTCGTCTATAGTGGCGCCCTTGGTGGCACTCACTAAGAAAGGGGCGGATGTTGCTCACTGGTCTTGTGAGGCCAAAGCGGCTTTTGCCCGTCTGAAAAGCTCATTTGTCTCGGCCAAGGTGCTGCGACACCCAGATCCAGAGCGTCCTTTTGTGGTGGAGGTGGATGCCTCTGAGATGGGTATTGGGGCAGTGCTCTCTCAGATGGGAGTGTCTGATAATCGCCTTCATCCCTGTGCTTACTTTTCCCGTAAATGTTCGCCTGCCGAGATTAATTATGACGTGGGTAACCGGGACTTGTTGGCTATTAAGGATGCACTCGAGGAGTGGAGACACTGGCTTGAGGGGGCTAAGTTTGTGGTCTCAATTCTCACCGACCATAAGAATCTGGCATATTTAGAGTCAGCGAAGCGTCTCAATGCCAGGCAGGCACGATGGGCTTTGTTTTTTGCTCGCTTTAATTTTTTGATAACATATCGCCCTGGGTCAAAAAACATCAAGGCTGATGCGCTCTCGCGGAGTTTTGCTCCAATCCAGGAGACCACCGAGGAGCCGTTGCCCATTGTGTCCCCATCATGTATTAAAGTGGGCATTACCCAGGACCTCTTATCATTAGTCCTTAGAGCACAGGAGCAGGCTCCTCCAGACCTTCCGGTAGGTCTTTTGTTTGTGCCTCCTAGGTTAAGACAGCGAGTGTTCCTGGAATTCCATGCCAAGAAGTCGGCAGGTCACCCGGGTATTGCCAGAACTCGGGAGTTGCTATCTAGGGCGGTGTGGTGGCCCTCGGTGGCTAAGGATGTGGATCAGTGGGTTCGGGCATGTGACATCTGTGCCCGAAATAAGACTCCTAGAGGGGTTCCTGTTGGCCCATTACATCCACTCTCTATCCCATCTAAGCCATGGACCCACATTTCAATGGATTTTGTGGTGGACTTGCCCAAATCCTCGGGGATGACAGCCATCTGGGTTGTCGTTGACAGGTTTTCGAAGATGGCGCACTTCGTTCCACTGGTTGGGCTGCCATCGGCCAGACGCCTGTCTGAATTATTTATGCTGCATGTTGTGCGTCTCCACGGATTGCCACTTGATGTGGTCTCTGACCGCGGATCCCAGTTTGTGGCCAAATTCTGGAGGGCATTTTGTTCCGATCTCCAGATTTCTGTCAGCTTGTCGTCAGGCTACCATCCGCAGTCTAATGGGCAGACTGAAAGGGTGAACCAGTCCTTGGAGCAGTTCCTCAGGTGTTATGTCTCCAAGTGTCAGACTGACTGGGTTGCTCATCTGTCCATGGCGGAGTTTGCCTATAACAACGCGGCTCACTCTGCTACAGGGATCTCTCCCTTCCTTTGTGTGTATGGGCATCATCCTAAGGCCAATTCTTTTGACCCCCTGGACTCCACGCCTGGTGGTTCCTCTGTGGTTTCGGTCCTTAGAGGTATTTGGCGGAAAGTGAAGAAAGCCCTTGTGTCTGTGTCATTAGTGACCAAAAGGGTTTTTGATAAGCGGAAAAGACCCTGCAGCTTCAAATTAGGAGACTTCGTCTGGTTGTCTACCAAGAATTTGAAGTTGAGACAGCCATCTCATAAGTTAGGCACCCGGTTCATCGGTCCTTATAAGATCACCAGGGTTATCAATCCGGTGGCATTTCAGTTAGATCTGCCCCGTTCTTTGGGTATCAATAAAACATTTCATTGTTCCCTTTTAAAACGGGCGATTAGTAATCCTTCTTCCAGTGGAAGACCTTCCCCTCTTCTGATACGTGGCCAGAGGGAGTTTGTTGTTGAAAGGATTCTTGACTCCAAGATGGTTCGGGGTCGGCTGTCATTTTTGGTGCACTGGAAGGGGTATGGCCCGGAGGAGCGGTCATGGGTGCGCAGTTGTGATCTTCATGCCCCCAGACTGATACGCTCTTTCTTCTCGCAGTTCCCCAATAAACCCGGTGGTAGGGGTTCTTTGACCCCTCGTCAGAGGGGGGGTACTGTTAGGGTCTCCTGCCCTGTGCTGCCACGTCGTCATGGCAACCGGGAGACAAGTGCTAGCGTTGTAACCTGAGCGCAGCTGATACTCCGGTTCGGGTCTTTTGCTGTGCAGTGGTTACAGGCTCTGTGCACGGCAGGGGATCCGGTGCTGGTTTTTGTGCTCACAGTCTGTGAGGTCTGAGTGGGGCGTGGACAGCACCTGCTATATAAGGCCTCTTCTCAGGTTAAGCAGATGCTGCTGAATCTTTGTTGGTTAGTCAGTTCCTGAAAGTTAGCCAGTACTGTGTAGCTTTGTATTTGTTGTTGCTTACTGCAAATAGGCCTGGGGATTTGGTACTACACTCTGCCAATCCAGACCTAGCAGTAAGACTGGAGTCAGTCGTTTAACTTGCTGGGGTTCTTTTGCTACTCTGTGAACTTAGCAAGTTTGCGGCTGTATTCTCAGATTTGCCTGCCTAAATCCTGTCTCACTGTGCAAGGAGTTCAGGTGTCAGTTTAGTGGCAGTAAGCTGAACCTGTGCACTGCAAGTGAGAATTAGGATTGTGGAGACTCTCCTTGTGTCTATCATTCCATCTCTGACCAAGGAGTTTACTGCCACACCCGTTGGTAACCCTTTAGGGTTTTGCTGTTGCCCTTAGCAACAGCATTTCGGGTTCTCTACGTATTAAAACACAACATCTTGCTTTTCCCATCTGAGCATTACTAATACTAGGGAGACACCCAGTTCCTTAGCCTCTGGGCTTCTCTGTTCACTTTGTGTGTATTTTGTTACCCTATCACCTTCTGTGTACGTAATGTCATATTCCCCAGTCTGTCTGTGAGTTCATTTGTTTTGCATACCTATCCGTTCAGACACCAGTACATTCCTGCAGGCACTGGTGTGCATAACAGTTCAAACACCAGTACATTCCTGCAGGCACTGGAGTGCATAACAGTTCTGACACCAGTACATTCCTGCAGGCACTGGTGTGCATAACACCATATTGGATAGTGAAGGGGGAAAAGCCGGATTCCCCCATAACGCCACATACGGAGAATAGCTAGAATAACCATGACATTTTTTATTAATATTAACCCAAGTCCGATAAGTATCTATGAATAAAGGATTGTCTTTAATAAAAGGCGGGATATCCGCTAATTTGGAGTGTAACAGTGCATTGGGGGAATAAGGGGCAAATAGAGCAGAGTCCAACTGATTATCTGTGTAAGAGTTAGTCTCGAGCAACCAGTCACTGACATATCGAAAAAATATTGCATCCGAATACAGGGCTAGATCAGGAAAACCCAGACCTCCTTCTCTACGGGGCAATCTTAGTTTAGCATATGCAATTCTTGGACGTTTCCCTTGCCATAGGAACCGGGAGAAGAGAGTATTTAAATGTTTGATATCCTTAGCTAGGAGTCTAAACGGGAGCATTTGCATAACATAAAAATTTTTGGGAAACAGGACACTCTTTATAACTGCTATTCTGCCCAAGAGGGAAATAGGTAGGGATGACCAATTGTCTAGGTATGATTTTAGCTTGGCGATAATGGGGATAAAGTTAAGAGCATAAATGTCCGATAGTTTAGTCGATATATGAATACCTAAGTATTTAATAGAAGAATGGGCAATGTGGAAAGCTTGAAGAATAGGCAGCGATTGAAAATAAGAGGGCGAGCCACTAATGGGGAGGATCGCTGATTTGTCTTAAGTTAACTTTGTAGCCAGAAACGGAGCCAAACGAGGAAATGAGGTTTAGGACAGCTGGAAGAGAGGATGCCGGGTTGGAAAGAAAAAGCACCATATCGTCTGCATATAGGGAAACTTTGAGTAATTTGGAATGAATAGTAATACCTTCAATCATAGCAGAAAGCCGTATAGCAATTGCCAGAGGTTCCATGGCAATGGCAAAAAGAAGGGGGGATAAAGGGCAGCCCTGGCGTGTCCCGCGTGAAATAGCAAAGGCAGACGATATGGAACCGTTACAGGAAATTTGTGACAAGGGGGAATGATACAGTGTTTGTAATATAGAAATAAAAGTGGGGGGGAAACCAAACCGGTGTAAAGCAGTGAAGAGGTATTTCCAACTAATTCAATCAAAAGCCTTTTCGGCGTCAAAAGAAACTATCAGACTAGGAGGGGTAGAAGAGCCCGAGTGGTGGATAGCTGCCAAAATTTTCCGGACATTAACTACTGAGTGCCTGCCTAAAATGAAACCGATCTGATCCGGATGTATAATTTGGGGTAGATATAATTTCAGTCTGTCAGCAAGAATTTTTGTAAATAATTTATAATCAAAGTTTAATAAAGAAATAGGCCTATAGGATCCAGGTAAAGATAAATCTTTGCCCTGCTTGGGGAGTAACTTAATAATCGCCAAATTAAAATAGAGTGGAACCGAATTGGTAGAAATAATACCATTATAAAAGGCAACCAAGCTCTCCCCAAACCTAGGCAATAGAATTTTGTAAAATTCCGCTGATAGACCATCTGGACCCGGGGCTTTTAATGGTTTTGATTGCTAAATAACCCTAGTGACTTCTTCGGTGGAGACAGGGGCCTCCAGTAAATGTGAGAATTCTTCTGGAAATTGGGGAAGGGGTGGAAACGTCCAAGAACTGGGGGGAACCTCATCAGTAATAGGAGGATCAATACCTTGAGGGTCAGAGTATATGGTTTCATAGAAATTCTTCATAATATCAGTGATCTGGTCGCTCGAGTCCGCCACAGAACCGTCCTCTCGTCGTAACGGGTGAACCAACATAGGTGGTTGTGAACCTTTTAATAGATTGGAAAGAAGACGGCCAGTCTTGTTTCCAAATCTATGAAATCTATAATTAGTGGAAAAAAGGGAGCGATCACTTTTGATTTTAAAATATTCATCAAAATGAATCTTTGCAGTGCAATAAACCGACCTATTAGAAGGGGTAGGGGCCGACTTGAAGGACTGATAAGATTCAGTCAATTTAGACTGTAAATCAAGATACATGGCGGCTAAGCGTCTATTCTCAGCCGCCAGGTAAGAGATTATGACACCGCGGAGGACCGCCTTGCCCGTTTGCCAGAACAATAGTGGGTCCGAAGCTTCACAATCAGCATTAGCATGTTTAAAGTCCATCCAGGCGGACTCTAGTTTTTGACGAAATGAAATGGACTGGGACAGATAATTAGGGAATTTCCATAATCTATAAAGGCCCTTGTCTACTGTAGTTTGAAGCGACAACCATACTAATGCGTGGTCAGATAAACCTATGGGTTCAATAACAACATCTTGCACTCTGGGGAATAAGGAGGAAGATAATAAAATAAAATATATGCAGGAAAGGGTCTGGTGAGCTGCCGAGAGGCAAGTGAATTATTTTTCTATTGGGTTCATAGCTCGCCAAACATCAATTAAGCTAAGTTGCTTGGAGAGCGCTGATATACCCAATTTAGGGAGCGAAATGGGAGTCTTTGAGGTGGAGGACCTGTCGAGAATCGGGGAGGAAATCAGATTAAAATCTCCCAATAAAATCAGGGATTTTGAGCTATATTGTAATAATTTGGCCAGTAAGGTGCTAAAGAAGGATCTTTTATAAACGTTTGGGGCATAAATCGTGCAGAGGGTATATGGGGAACTGTTAATTATAATATCAGTGATCAGGTACCACCCTTCCGGGTCAGCCACTGAGTTAGAAATAGAGACGGACAAGGATTTTCTGGCTAATACACCTATGCCTCGGGATTTAGAGTTATAAGGTGCAGCAGCTAATAATTTCCAACCCAATGTTTGTAGTTTCAGGGATTCAGTGTGAGTCAGATGAGTTTCTTGGATACATATGATATCTACCTTCAGTTTTGAAATATAAGTAAGAATCTTACGTCTTTTAGCCGGGGAGTTAATTCCTCCGACATTCCACGTGCCTATACGAACATTTAAGTGATAGGTGTGTAGTGTAGGAACCCGTTACGAACATCCCCACCTGACCTGTCAAGTAGATAAAAAATGGGAGAGGGGGTGGGAGAGGAGACAAAAGGGAAGAGACAAACACAAACATAGGACGACATGAAATGAAAACAAATATAAATCTGCAAAGTCAAAACTATTGCCATTGAAATCATGGCAAATGTTCGATGAATCTAATAGCGAAACACAATGGGCGAGATAAGCCTCTAAAAACGGAATCAATGAGAAAAAATAGTAACTAGGCCTTGAACTCAGGCAGCAAACATACTATCAGTAGTATACCTGTAATACCATAAAATAAGACATATTTGCATAACATTTCGTAATGAAAATTTTAACGAAGAGATACATTTTTCAGTGGGAGAATAATTCAACGAATTAGAACAAAGTAATGTCCACATGAACTTTGCGGAGGTTAGCGAGTAACCGGGGGAGGATCCGCAATATCTCCCTGGGGTATAGAACGTCTCTCCTCCGCCAAGAAAGCCTCTGCATCAGCGGGAGTGTTGAAATTTTTGTAAGATGAACCATCAAACAGTCTGAGCCTGGCTGGGTAGATCAGGGCAAATTTACGCTGGTCTGCTACTAAGCGGGAGCACACTGGGGAAAAAGCCTTACGGGCCCGAGACAATTCTACTGAGAAATCTTGGAAAAGGTATAACTTCGATGACTCCCACGGAATACATTTCTTGCTTCGGGACGCTGACCAGAGTAACTGTTTATGCAAGTAATTAAGACATCGAAACAGGACAACTCGAGGACGGTTAGACGTAGATGAGGAATGTTGACCCACTCTGTGAACTCTCTCAATGATGAGATCACGGCATTCAGATTCAATTCCTAAGAGAGTTTGGAGAGTGTTACGAACAAAGTGAGCCAGAGCCAGGCCCTTGACGGCTTCCGGGAGCCCCACTAGGCGGATGTTATTTCTCCTAGACCGATTTTCGAGGTCGCCTACCTTGTTCTAAAGTTGGTAGGTGTCCTTTTCCAATTTGGGAACCACTTGTGTGAGATGCGAGACGTCTTGAAACAGGGTGCCGACCCTATGTTCTGTTTCAGCAACTCGGTGAGTGAGGTGTTGCAATTGAGAAGTTATATCCGAAACTGCTTGTGAGAGTAGCGGCCCCATGGTCGCCTTAATAGCATCCACCACGTCGTTATACGTAACATAAGAGTCCTGGGGGGCTACCGATTTTTTGGCGGCAGGAGATAGTGCAGCGATAGCAGAATCAGAAGACATGTTGGGATCCGCCCTTCTCTTTTCCTGGCGTGGTTGAAGAGGTTGCGTGGAAGCAGGAGGCGTAAGATATTTTTCCATATAAGCAGCAACCAGGTCAATAAAATACCCGGAAAAATCACAATAGGTGATAACAGTGGCAAGTGGAAATGTCTCTACTGAAGTAAGTAAGTTGAGGTCGGTGAGAGAGGCTATCAGCTCATTGCGTAGATGAAATCACATTGCAGAGTACATGAGTAGATATTCCTGTGAGAGAGCCTTCAGAAGTATATGTAAATACACGAACAATGCAGATGGACAAAGTAACAGCCTGACCAGCAGCGCTGCCGAGGTCCTCATCCAGTACAGAGAGCTTCTGAGGCAAATTGTAGGTAACTCAAAAAATATGGTAATGCAAATCACAGGAACCGGGGGGGGGGGGGGGGGGGGGTTAATGTGAAAGGTGACAAGCTTCACATGCAGCTAACAGACCGGGAGCACAGGGGAACAGCAGAGACATTGATTGTGACCTCCAGCAATCATGAAGAAATAAGCCCCAGTAATGTAAATAATAAGATAAGAGGCTAGGGAGATGATCCTGCAGTTATGAATAAAGTTATTAGTTCAGTAAATTGTTCCCAAGTTAGGCTGCCATACAATGTGCTGGGGAGAAAATGGCCGCCGCAGTGACACACAGCCTGTGTACAGCAGTATCAGTTGTGCCTCTCACCTCAAGTATTGTGCAGAGAAGGGGGTATTAAGGCCCCTATCCGAGGAGGTCGTCAGGCCAGGAGAGAGGGCATACAGCGTGTAGGCGATGCTCTAATCAGAGCTGGTGTCCGCGGCTCCGTTCTCCCGCTATTCTCGCCGTGGAGCTCAGCCGGCGGGCCGGAGCGCGCACTCGAGTCCCCGGCTTTTCAGGCAGGGAAGGCCGCAACCCGGAGAGACCCTTAACAGCGTCTCCCAGCGCCGCAGCTCACCCCACACTGAATCGCCGGCAGCAGCAGGCAACAAGGACACCTGATAGAGGGTGGTCGCGGTGTGGAAAGTGGGCAATTGGGACTCTTTGAGAGGTGTTTGGTCGGGAGCTCACTGGAAAGTCTGCTATTCCCTTCCCCGGTCAGGCCACGCCCCCCGCTCACCTTGTTGTTAATTCCTTTCCTCAAAATGTCCATCTCTCCGGACACAGTTCCAAACTGAGTCTGGGGAGGGATATAGAGGGAGGAGCCAGGTCACGCCTCCTTTGAAAGTCTTAAAGTGCCCATGTCTCCTACGGATCCGTCTATATCCCATGGTTCTTTTGGTGTCCCCAACATCCTCTACGGACTTATAGAAAAGGATTTACCGGTAGGTATTAAAATCCTGTTTTTGCCTTCAAAAATAAAATGAGTTCTCCTGAGTGATCGGCACCCTGCCTAAAAAACACTAAGGTTCCAGTGATAGACAGAAGTGATCAAATTGGGCATTGAGGCTTTCCCTTGCTACTATAGATGGCCTTCTTAAGCTTTGGTCTCCTTAATACTGATTTATTATTTAATTTATAAATGTACCACGCATGTGATCTGTTGTGATCTTTTTAATATCCTTCCTGTCCCTCTTCAGTGATCCCGCATCTTATCTAGCTGTGTGATATTGGCATTCAGGAGGGTACAGCTGGAAACATGGATCCGTTTTTGGTCAAGAGTTTTCCTTTGTCTGTTGGACTGATTTTGGGCTGTATGTTGACGGTTTTCATTTGTTGATGTTTGTAGTGCTAGTCTGAAACTCCTTTTGAGAATGATTTTCAAAACTGATCTGTATCTGTTATTTTTTATGGACAGGAAATGTGTTGGATCCAAGACTGTAAGCGTGGCCGTGACGCCAAACGGTTATGCAGATGCCGTGTACGAGAACAAATTTGTTATGCCAGAGGAGCGAAACATGAATTTTTCAGATTTTCTGGACATTATAGAGAAGAAAACAAATCCCCCAGGAGTGTTTTACATCCAAAAACAGTGTTCCAATCTCACAGAAGAGTTTCCTGAATTGGTTGGAGATGTGGAGAGTCATATACCATGGATGAGCGAGGCGCTAGGTAAACGCTATTTATTATGGTTGAAGAATTTGATGGTTGGCCTCACCAGAGCTTTGCAAATGTCAGTATAGTTTGCTTGACTTCATTTGGTATACAATCAAAAAAAACAAGACTCTAATTGAGTTATTTATTTATGCTTAACCGTGAATATCCACAAAGCTACTTGTTGGCATTGGCAAGTAAGTGTGTGTGTGGATAGATAGATTACACACAGATGTAGCCACTCATCTTTCTTCGATGCGTACACATCGCAGCATAGCTGGCGTGACCAGGAATAATGGGAATTAGTAAGGAATTAATAGAGCAATCCAAAACTGCGAATAGTCAGACTGGCGCACAGTGCAGAAAGTCACGATGAGCATAGATGGGCATGGCTACATCTGTAGAAGGGATGCAGTTAAAATACCAGCTTTCTGGATCCCGGAGTTCAGAAGGCCGACGCCGAAATTCCGACAACCGGTGAAATCCAAAATCCTGCCTGCCACCCGGTATACCCATTCTGTTGGTGGGTCCACGCCACCAACTGATTGGGAATATAACCTGTGGCGAGTGAAGCGAGCCACCAGGCCTGAAGCATGGCGAACCCACTAGGGGACCTGCTGGGCTTCCGGCAGACGAGATGCCGCGCTGTCGGTACAGTTATATTATGTGCGTATGTATGTATGTATGTATGTATGTATGTATGTGTGTGTGTGTATGTATGTATGTGTGTGTGTGTGTGTGTGTGTGTGTATGTATGTATGTATGTGTATATATATATATATATATATATATATATATATATATATATATATATATATATAAACATATATAAACTGCTCAAAAAAATAAAGGGAACACTAAAATAACACATCCTAGAATAAAATATTCTTATTAAATACTTTGTTCTTTACATAGTTGAATGTGCTGACAACAAAATCTCACAAAAATTATCAATGGAAATCAAATTTATTAACCCATGGAGGTCTGAATTTGTAGTCACACTCAAAATTAAAGTGGAAAAACACACTACAGGCTGATCCAACTTTGATGTAATGTCCTTAAAACAAGTCAAAATGAGGCTCAGTAGTGTGTGTGGCCTCCACGTGCCTGTATGACCTCCCTACAACCCACACAAGTGGCTCAGGTAGTGCAGCTCATCCAGGATGGCACATCAATGCGAGCTGTGGCAAAAAGGTTTGCTGTGTCTGTCAGCGTAGTGTCCAGAGCATGGAGGCGCTACCAGGAGACAGGCCAGTACATCAGGAGACGTGGAGGAGGCCATAGGAGGGCAATAACCCAGCAGCAGGACCGCTACCTCCGCCTTTGTGCAAGAAGGAACAGGCTGAGCACTGCCAGAGCCCTGCAAAATGACCTCCAGCAAGTCACAAATGTGCATGTGTCTACTCAAACGATCAGAAACAGACTGCATGAGGGTGGTATGAGGGCCCGACGTCCACAGGTGGGGGTTGTGCTTACAGCCCAACACCGTGCAGGACGTTTGGCATTTGCCAGAGAACACCAAGATTGGCAAATACGCCACTGGCGCCCTGTGCTCTTCACAGATGAAAGCAAGTTCTCATTGAGCACATGTGACAGACGTGACAGAGTCTGGAGACACCAAGGAGAACGTTCTGCTGCCTGCAACATCCTCCAGCATCACCGGTTTGGCAGTGGGTCAGTAATGGTGTGGGGTGGCATTTCTTTGGGGGGGCCGCACAGCCCTCCATGTGCTCTCCAGAGGTAGCCTGACTGCCATTAGGTACCAAGATGAGATCCTCAGATCCCTTGTGAGACCATATGCTGGTGCGGTTGGCCCTGGTTTCCTCCTAATGCAAGACAATGCTAGACCTCATGTGGCTGGAGTGTGTCAGCAGTTCCTGCAAGACGAAGGCATTGATGCTATGGACTGGCCCGCCCGTTCCCCAGACCTGAATCCACTTGAGCACATCTGGGACATCATGTCTCGCTCCATCCACCAACACCACGTTGCACCACAGACTGTCCAGGAGTTGGCGGATGCTTTAGTCCAGGTCTGGGAGGAGATCCCTCAGGAGATCATCCGCCACCTCATCAGGAGCATGCCCAGGCGTTGTAGGGAGGTCATACAGGCACGTGGAGGCCACACACACTACTGAGCCTCATTTTGACTTGTTTTAAGGACATTACATCAAAGTTGGATCAGCCTGTAGTGTGTTTTTCCACTTTAATTTTGAGTGTGACTACAAATTCAGACCTCCATGGGTTAATAAATTTGATTTCCATTGATAATTTTTGTGTGATTTTATTTGTCAGCACATTCAACTATGTAAAGAACAAAGTATTTAATAAGAATATATCATTCATTCAGATCTAGGATATGTTGTTTAAGTGTTCCCTTTATTTTTTTTGAGCAGTATGTATGTATGTGTATGTGTGTGTATATGTATATGTATATATATATATATATATATATATATATATATATATATACGCACGCATACACACACACATAATATAAATGCTATTCTCTCAGTAGGGGACCCAAAAATGTGGGATTTTGAATTTCGGATAAGGGATACTCAACCTGTATATTGACAGCTGGCATCCTGTCTGCCGGTAAATCATACTGGGCTCCTGTAGAATAATAACAGTAGAACACAAGCTGAAAGCCATACAGATTAATCTAGAGTTAGGCTTTCTTTACTAGCCTGCTAAATATGGTAAACCAGAATAAAGTATGACTGAATAGAAAATTTGGGCGCAATAACCAACATTATTTGCACTGATAAGCTTAGAGTAATAAACAAGCAGCTCCCATATGGTATCTTGGATCTTTATCCTTTCAAAACTACTAAATAGTAACAATATTGCTATTTTTTTCAAGAAGGGAGCGATTTTAAAAGTATCAAGTAAAAAAAAAAAAATTTTTTTTTTTTAATTACATATCATTGCAATTTAGAATGTACACAAACATTTATAAAAACACAAACATTCATACAAAATATTCTGCTGTTCAGGTATATTACCTTAAAGCCACAATAAAGTGATTATAAAATCGTCCCACATATAGCAGTGTAATAGGTCAAAACTTCTGGAAATGTTTTTTCTGCGTGTGCAATACAACTAACACACAAAATTGAAAGTGAAATATGGTGCGTTAAGCCTTTCGTAGAAACTCAGTCGCACTAGGGGGGTAATTCAGACCTGATCGTAGCAGCAAATTTGCTAGCAGTTGGACAAAACCATGTGCACTGTGGGGGGTGAGGTGGGGGGGGGGGGGGGGGGCAGATGTAACATGTGCAGAGAGTAGATTTGGGTGGGGTGTGTTCAAAGTGAAATCTAAATTGCAGTGTAAAAATAAAGCAGCCAGTATTTACTCTGCACAGAAACAAAATAACCCACCCAAATCTAATTCTCTCTGCACATGTTATATCTGTCGCACCTGCAGTGCCCATAGTTTTGCCCAACTGTTAACAAATTTGCTGCTGCGATCAGGTCTGTATTACCCCCTAGGCATCTTGTGCCATAATTATTATTTTATTTTTTCCTGCAGGACTTAAAGTCCTTTTCAAAGTCTAGCAGTTCCCGGTCGCTTTTCTCCAGCAGGACTCCTCATCTCTTTACAAACTTCAAAAACATAGCCGAGAGATGTAGTTGTAAATCTTAACTATCCGAACAACAGTGAACATAAAGGGCACAATGAGCTTTAATTTCCATAGATTACACAACCCACCCACAAAAGAAACCAGGTGAGGCCGCCATTTTGGGCATGCTACATAGGTTACCCTGGGTGGAAAAGGCAATGCCTAGAATATATTACACAAAATGTGTAAGTTGCAGTGTACCATAAGCTAGAGGCAGAGCCCTTACATAACAATAAGTTCCAAGTATCTCTTACATCCTAGAGGATACTGGGGATCCATTTAGTACCATGGGTTATAGATGGGTCCTCTAGGAGCCATGGGCACTTTAAGAATTTGATAGTGTGGCCTGGCTCCTCCCTCTATGCCCCTCCTACCAGACTCAGTTTAGAAAATGTGCCCGGAGAAGCCGGTCACGCTTATGGAATCTCCTGAAGAGTTTTCTGCCTTTTTTTTTTTTTTTCAGGCAGGTATGGATGGCACCAGCCTGCCTGCTTCGTGGGACTTGAGGGAAGGCAGGCGGGGGGGGGGGAGGAAACGCCCAACCTCTTGAAGGGTTAATGGTCCCGTTCCCCGCTGACAGGACACTAGCTCCTGAGGGAACTATTCGCAAGCCCCACCACAGCGAGCGTACATTCCCGCAGCACGCCGTCACCCCTAACAGAGCCAGAAGAGTGGTGAGTACTAAGCCAGCGTCCCGGTTAGCGGGTCGCTGCCCATTATGGCGGCAGGAGGGTACGGAGACGCGCGGCTTCTAACCGGGGTGAACTGCATCTCCAGACTCAGTACACAGTGCAGACGCACAGCTTCTGAGGGGGCGACTGAGTCTTGGTACACTGTACACCGTACCCACACTGGCAAACACAGACTTAAAACGGTTAGGACTCCATTTTTTTTTAAATCAATAGTTTTTATTGAAAGAGATAAACAATTTTTATGGGGTACAGAATGTAGAAAGGAAAAAACATGGGGGGGTGATACAACAATACAATACATTGCAGGGATATGAACAGAAGGTATACAGATGGGAGAGGGAGGGGGGGGGGGGGTAGGAGTCCAGACTAGAGTCAGGGGAGTAGTACATCGGGGCCTAGTGAGCATATTACATCAGAAAAAGGAGAGGCACGTAGAGAGTCTATACATTGCAGTGTGATAATGATGGCCTAACCTTGTTGGGCAGTATTTATTGGTACGCGTTAGGGGATGATAGTGGGAGGGAGACCTAGTTGGGGGGCCACCCTTGACGGGGGAGCGGAGGGGTGATTGCCTAGATATTGGGAGGTGTGATAAGGGGGGGTGTGTTTTAGGTCAGACTATATCTGTTTGCACGGTCGGACTGGGTGGGGGAGAGGTGGGGTTATGAAAATATTGAGACCCTTCCGTCGAAGAGACAAAGCTTTGCCACATTGACCATCGCGCTTTGAGGGAGGAGTAATTGAGAGAGTGGGAGGCGGATTCCGTTTCCATAAGGAAATGGTGGTTAATCTTATGTATAGCTCTTACCAGGGTAGGGGGGGTGGATTGTTTCCACATTTGGGCTAGGTTTGCGCGCGCGGCTATCAGGATGTGGCCCAGGACATATCTGGCATCTGAGGTTATTGATGAGGGGACAACTTGCAGTAATGCTAGAGTTGGGTCTGGTGCCAGGTGGGTGGACAGGACTTTATTTATTAACTCAAATACATCTAGCCAATATTTAGTGATCTTTGGGCACGACCAGAATATGTGGAAGATGTGTCCTACTGAGCCGCATAGTCTCCAGCACTTATTGCTGTGAGAGGGCCAAAATTTATGAATTCGATCTGGGGTTTGGTAAATTCTGTTCACTAGTTTTATATGCATTTCAGTGTGGTTTAAGCACTGGGACATAGAGTACGAGATTAAGAAAACTTGGCGCCAGTCATTGGGGGATAAGGTTTTGCCCAAGTCTTGTTCCCATTTCTTTTGGGCATTTGATTTGGAGGGAGAGGTAGGAGTTAGCCGAAGTTTATACCAGTATGTGATGTCGCCTTTGGATTCTGGTAGGGAAAGGCGAGAAAAGAGGGTATGTGAGCTTGTGTGGAGCGTTGGGTAGGTAGGAGGGATCGTCTTCCACCAATGTGCTACTTGCATATAGTGGAAGAGTTCTGAAGCTGGGAGTGAGTATTGTGACTGGAGAGTTGAGAAGGATTTTAGGTAGAGTCCATCGAGTAAGTCGCCTAGGAGTGACACTCCTGCGCGTTTCCATTTGGATAGGTTGAGGTGCGGTATCATCTGTGCTAGTGTAGTGATGGATATCTGGGGGATAAGGGAGATGGTGGATGCTAGAGAGGCTGATAAGGAGTCCCAGGCTTGTAGGGCGGCTTGCGTGGAGGGAAGGAGGGACGGTTGGGTAGGCCGGAGCGACTTTGGGATGCGGAAAAGGTCAGCTAGTGGAATTGGATTTGACCGTATTTGTTCTATCTCCATCCAACCAGTGTGCAAACGGGTTGTGAAATAATGTTTAATGGGGGCTAAGAGGGAAGCTTCCTGGTATAGTGGAATATTGGGTATGTTGAGACCTCCAAGCGCTCTTGGCAGGGTCATTCTTGAGAGAGCCATTAAGGGTGGTTTTGAGGACCAGATATATTTAGACATAATAGAAGAGCAGGTTTGAATGGCTTTCTTTGGGAAGGGGTATGGTATTGTGCGGAAGAGATACATGAGTTTAGGCAATAAGGACATTTTAAATGCCGCCATCCGTCCCAGCCAAGAGACCTCGTAGGAAGACCAGGCTTTCGTAAGTGCTTCTAATGACTCTATCAAGGGGGCTAAGTTGACAGAGAAGGCATCTGCAGTGGAGATAGGGATATTGATACCCAGATATTTTATCGTGCTAGTTCGCCAGTTATATGGAAAGGAGGCTTGGAGTGCTGGGGTGGAATGAGATAGGTTGAGGGGAAGGGCGTCTGTTTTAGTTGTATTTAATTTATAGTAAGATGCGAGGCTGTAGGCATCTAGAACAGAGTGCAAGACTGGAAGAGTTGTAGTAGGGTTAGAAATAAAGAGGAGGACATCGTCTGCGAAGAGGCTCAGTTTGTGCAGGGATGTACCAAATCGAATCGGAGGTATGTGGGGATTGTCTCTTATTTTAGTTGCCAGGGGTTCGATTGATAGGACAAAGATTAGAGGGGATAAGGGGCAGCCTTGTCTGGTGCCATTTGTGATAGGGAAAGGGTCGGATAGGAAGCCCCCGTTGTACACCCGGGCCGTAGGAGAGCTGTATAGTGCTAGGATAGAGGATAGGATACGGTCTCTGAATCCAAATCTAAGGAGAGTTTGGCGCATGTACATCCAGTTTAATCTATCAAAAGCCTTCTCTGCGTCTAACGATAGCAAAAGAAGGCCCTGGTCTCCAGCTAGGGAGTCTATCAGGTTGAAGACCCGACGTGTATTGTCAGACGGTTGTCTCCCGGGGACGAATCCAGTCTGGTCCGGGTGTATCAGGGAGGGGAGGAACTTGTTAATGCGTGTGGCAATCATTTTAGCATATAATTTGATATCGCAGTTTAGGAGCGCTATTGGTCGGTAGTTATGTACAAAGGCGGGGTCTTTTCCGGGTTTAGGGATAGTGACAATACGCGCTTCTAAGAGTTCTGGGGGGAGGGAGCCGTGGTCTGAGAATGTATTATATAGCGTAGTCAGGAGGGGAGAGAGGGCGACACGAAAAGTAGAATAGAAGTCAGAAACAAAGCCGTCTGGGCCGGGTGCTTTATTCTTGGGTGTGGACTTAATAGCTGCAGAAATTTCGTCTTCGGACCATGCGGAATTCAGAGAGGCCAGCTGGTCCCGTGTAAGGGTTGGGAGGGAAAGACCATCTAGAAAGGAAGAAATAGACGGAGGGGTGGGTTGAGGGGTGGAAGGGTCAGTTGCTAAGTTATATAATTTGGCGTAATAGCTTGCGAATTGGTTCGTAATATCTTTGGGGTTCAAGATTTTTTGTTTGGTGGGAGAATAGATGCATTTAATTCTATTTCTAGCTTGTTGGACACGGAGTTTGCGTGCTAGCATTTTGCCTGCTTTGTTGCCTAGTAGATAAAATTTGTGGCGCATTCTATTCAAGGCCGCTTGGGTGCGAGCGAGGAGCAGCTTTTGTAGCTGGCCTCGGACTTTAGAGATCTCGATTTTAAGTGTTTTGGAGGGGAGGGCCCTATTCTTGGTCTCGAGGTCTAGCAGGTCGTTCTCCAGTGTCTTTTGCTTTTGTTGGGCTTGTTTTTTGAGAGTGGCGCCGGCTTGAATGGCGGCTCCCCGGGTAACGGCTTTAAAGGCACACCAATGAGTGATAGGGGAGGTATCTTGGGGGGAATTTGTGGCTAAGTAGGAGTCAATGGAGTCAGAGATTATTTTTTTTGACATAGGGTTATTTAGAAGATAGGGATATAGGCGCCATTGCCGGAGAGGGTTATAGGTACCTTGGAGGTTCCACTTCCAGAGGACTGGGGCGTGGTCCGACCATGTGATAGGTAGGATATCTATGTTTTTAGTTCTCTGGAGAGACCATTTATCGCACAAAATCATGTCAATTCTGGAATAAGAATTGTGGACAAGGGAATGGAATGTGTAATCTCGTCCTGAGGGGTTTTGTGTCCTCCAGACATCGTATAGGTCGAATTCTGCAAGCAAGTTGCGGAAGGCAAGGGATGGGCCAGAGGTGGTGGATGGGGCAGAGTGGGGGAATTGGCGGGACTTGTCCATTTTAGGGTCTAAGACAAGATTGTAGTCACCCAAAACTACCAGAGAGCCCTTTAGTGCATTCCGTATAGTGAGGAATAGTTTTCTCAAAAAGGGGACCTGGTTAGAGTTAGGTGCGTATAAGGATACCAGAGTAACCGGCTTGTCATCGAGGAGGCCTGTGAGGATAATGTACCGGCCATTTTTGTCTGAAATTTGAGAATGTAGGGAAAAGGAGACATTTTTGTTGAAAAGGATGGCCACACCATTTCTTTTGGAAGGGCCATTGGCAAAGAATCCCACTGGGAAATGGCTGTTCTTAAAGAGGGGGGGGTTGCTAGAAGAGAAGTGGGTTTCTTGTAGTGCTACTACATCTGCTTTTTGCTGGTGGAAGAAGGAGAGGGCTAGCCTACGCTTATTGGGAGAGTTCAGTCCTTTGACATTAAGAGAAATGAGGTTCAGCATTGGTGACCCAGGTTAGGTATGATAAAGGGGGGTCTCTGGTGATCTATTGAAGCGTATCTGTACCGAGTACTGATAGGCAGTGGAAGGCAGGAGCATGGGTCGAGTCTGGAGCTCGTGGAGAGGGAGGGGATGTGGGGAAGATATGGGTCAGGTTTAAAACGAATGAGGAGAAGGTAAACAACAAAAAGAAAAGGTCCGGTATATTGGACCTGCATGACTACTGCAGGGGAAGGGGAAAACATTCGGGGGTTTGCAGTAGTACGGAAAAAGGTGGAGGCGGGCTGGCTAAACCTGCGCCGCCACTCAATAATAACTTCTAAAGGAATTACCCTAGGGCGCTAACATCTTGTGTGGGCAACTGGAATTAGGGAATAGGTGCACCCTAGAACATGAACAGGTAAATAGTAGGTGTCTGTAACTGGGCGTAATGTCGCCCATGTAAATATATCAACATTTAAACAACATGTGAGGGAGTATTCCCGTAACTTGTAGACCTATAAAACATACTTATAATAAGGCATATCATGGCAATTGTAGGGAGAGACATAAAAAGGATATTTTCAGTTCCCCCAATCAGGGGGGAGAAAGGTCTGTAGCCTCCGAGGACCGGAGGTTTCGGTGGGTGGATTTTGAGAAGACCCATCTCGGCTATCCACAGACTCAGGGGTTCGACCAATCATGGCTGACGGTGGTGGCACGTGTTGATGTAGACGGTTTCGAGATGGAAATGTCCCAGTCCAGCAACAGCTTCACACCTGCATCGAGAGAGGAGATTATGTAGGTCGAGTCTTCATACGAGATTATCAGTTTAACCGGGAATCCCCATCGGTAGCGGATGTCGTGGGATCTCAAAGCGAGGGTGATGGGGGTAAAGGCACGTCTCTTTGCTATGGTAGCGGCTGAGAAGTCTTGGAATATTTGGAGTCCCCCTAGGGTGTCTGTGTTTTTGGATTCTCTAGCGGCCCTCATAATGCGCTCCTTAACTGGGAAGAAATGGACTCGTAGGAGGGTGTCTTTAGGGAGGTCGGACGAGACGGATCGGGGTCTAGGGAGTCGGTGGATGCGGTCAATCAGGAGTTCCGAGTCGTCCGCTTTTGGGAGGAGTTTCTTAAATAGGGCAGTGGCGTAGGCTTCCAGATCCGAATTAGGGACTGAGTCTGGGATGCCTCGGATTTTAATGTTGTTCCGCCTTGATCTGTCCTCCATATCCGCCAATTTGGATTTGAATTGGTCCAGGTCTTGTTGTTGGCGATCATGGGATGAAAGTAGGTCATTGTGAGAGGTGACCAATTCCTCCATCTTGCGTTCTAAGTGATCCGTCCTGTCTCCCAGAACTACCAGCTCAGTTTTGACCTCTCGGATGGCAGAGGTCAGATCTTTAGAGAGTTCAGATTTGAAGGCGGACAGGATCTGGCAGAGAGATCTCACGGTTAGGGGGGCATCCGACTCACAGTCCACTCCCGATACTGAGAAAGCCGTGGACAGAACACTGGGGCCCAAGGGGTCCATTGTGGCAGAGGGAGATGATACGTTTTGTAGAGGGGAGATTTGGAGGGATTTTCGTGGGGGGTTGGAGACTTTCGGAGGTAATGTCTCCTTTTTCTTTGTAGGAGCCATTTCTCGTCAGCAGCAGCGCACCATAGATCGCAGAGAGACGTGTTTCAGGGGAGAGTCCAGTCAGCCGATGATGGTGAAACAGGGGTACTCAGTCACATTTATGGAGGTTTCGTGTTATTCAGACAGGCATGAGTGGCGGCAAACAGGTTTGAGAGCGCTCACATTGTGGAGGTCACTGAGAACATTGAGCTGGAGGGTGCGATTGTAGGAACAGATCTGAGCTGGGAGAAGTGCTAATCTTGGCTGTCAGTCCTAGGAAGTATGGGATCTCGGTCCGTCCCGAGGGTGATGCGGCAGGAGTATTGGCTGTACTTTAGCCTCCGTTCTCGTGGGGACTGAGGTGGGTCGTGTGAAGGATGCGGGACTTAGTGTTCGTCGCCCGCAAGAACTATATATCCTCCTCCGGCCCCTATCTGGAATAGGTGCAGACTTCGGGGGATATAAATTTCAGCCCCTCCAATGTTGAGATATGAGGGAGAACTGAGGTACTGTCCGGGAGACCTCACAGACTGTTGTGCTTGGGGGGGGGGGGGTGAGCAGCTGGAGAAATGGCCACTTTTTGTGGGTGGTGTCCGCCGACCTACAGTCCACTGGGTTGTTGCCGGTGCCGAGTCTCCCGAGGGCCTCTCCGGGCCGCCGGATGCGGAGGTCCCGGTGTGATTGTGTGGCAGAGGAGATCAGCGGTGCCCAGAAGGGGGGGGACGGAGTCAGGCGAGGGAGATCACGCGGCGGGTCCCCGCACAGCGCATCGTACTCTCGGTGCACAGGTACCCAAGGGCAGGACCGGCTGGACGGGCAGGAGGCGAGACGGGAGGTAAGCTGGCTCAGTGGGATGGTAGCGGGGAGCGTTGTGGTCTCCTTACCTCCGGTCCGCAAGATGGCCGCCGGCAGTAGACAGGCGCGCCCGGCCGGTACACGGAGAGTCCCCCGTCGGCTGCAAGGCTCAGCAGCGGTCCCGCTGTGTGCACGGCCGGAGCCCAG
The DNA here is from genome assembly GCF_028390025.1 of Pseudophryne corroboree. Classification (NCBI taxonomy): domain Eukaryota; kingdom Metazoa; phylum Chordata; class Amphibia; order Anura; family Myobatrachidae; genus Pseudophryne; species Pseudophryne corroboree. The sequence continues at coordinate 71,570,210 of NC_086455.1, forward strand.
GTCCCAGGAGTCGCGGGATAGGGGGGGAGAGCCGTCTCTCTGTGGAACTTCCGGGCCTTCACGCGGGGCTGGAGCCCAGATTCGGGTAAGCTCCAAACTCAAGGCCCCGGATCTTAGCTGTGGAGTAGGCCGCGGGTAGGAGAGTAACACAGCTGCCTCCAAATTAGGTCCCCTTATGCAGGGTATGATCCGCAGCCCCAGTATAGTAGTTTCGGGGTGTTCAGGGGGAATTACACCTGCAGAAATAATGGTTTTGTGCAGGCTTAAGCAGGAGCTCAGCAGGAACAGGACCTCTCTACACAGCGTCCAGGCCACGCCCCCTTAGGACTCCATTTTAAGCACTAAATTACCTCAGCCAGTATAAAAAAAAAGTGGGATGTCCGCGCGCCTTTGAGGAGGCGAGACTCCACTATGAGCGGATCCAGCAGCTCACCAGTGCCATTTTCCCTCTGTAGTGGACACAGACGCTGACTGACAGGGACACGCAGCTCCTCCAGAGTGATTCCAGATTTCCTCAGCGGTACCAGGGGGTCATAGCGGTGTGGAGCGATTATTAGTGTACTAAGTCCCCAATCTGGGTACTTAGTCTGCGACCCGGCTAAGCTTGGCATTAGCAATAAGGGCGCGCTGTGCTGGCTTCATAATACCTCTGTGTCTCCATGGAAGGGCTCTTTGTGGGTTAACCTTTTCCTGTGTGTGTGTGTGTGTGTGTGTGTGTGTGTGTGTGTGTATGTGTGTTGTCACATTTACAATATGTTTCATGTACCTGCCGTACATGAAACATATTGTAAATGTGACAACACACATACACACACAATGTTCCTCTTCCCCAGGGGGGGACTCACTAATGTGTACTCCATTTAGTGCACCTTCCCAGCCTAGCGAGGCTGAACCAGCATGGCTGGATTCTATTAAAAGAATTATCTCCCATATCTCTACTAAATTGTCCCGCAATGAGAAAGACACGCAATACTTAAGACAATCTGTGGATGAGTTTATGAACAGAGACTCAGTCCTCATAATAGCGTCTCAGACCCCTACAATTTGTCTGCAAGAACGTACTCTGTCCCATATCCTGCAGTCTGATTCGGATGATCCAGGGTCTGACATAGAGGAGGGGGAGGTGGACTCGGGGGGGGGGGGGGGAGGGATGGATGGATGCTGCTCTGTCACAGGCAATAGAGGCTCTTATAGAGGCTATCAGAGACGTATTGCAAATTCCTGATAAGGTGACAGGAGTGTGAGGAATCTTATTTTAATGTAAAAAAAGAAGTCCTCAGTCACGTTTCCTGTGTCAAAGGAACTGAATACCCTGTTTGAAGAACCGTGGGCTAAACCTGAGTTTACTCTCACCCTTTCCTTTTTCTCCTGAGGATAGGAAAAAATGGGAAAATCCACCGATAGTGGATGCATCCGTATCCAGGCTGTCACGGAAAATAGTGTTGCCTGTCCCTGGTGCAGCCTCTCTGAAAGACACGGCTGATCGTAAAATTGATACTACACTCAAATCCTTGTACACAGCTGCTGGGGTGGCCCAGAGACTCACTATAACATGTGCGTGGATTATTAAAGCCATTGCAAGATGGTCATGTAACCGAATTGAGGGGTTGGATTCCTTATCTAGGGGGGAGATTGTTTTACTCCTGCAACATATACAGGACTCTGCAAACTTTATGCTAGAAGCCCTGAAAAAAAGTAGGTTTTGCTTAATGCACGCACCACTGCTATGGCAGTGTCAGCACGCAGGAGCTTATGGCTACGCCAGTGGACTGTTGACTCCAGGAAAGGAGTGGAAGGCCTACCCTTCACAGGAGAGGCCTTATTTGGAGATGAACTAGACAAATGGATCTCCAAAGCTACTGCGATTAAGTCCACGTATCTTCCTTCTGCAGCTCCTCCAGCCAGGTAGGCCTACTCAGGACCTAATCTACAGTCCTTTCGGACTGCCAAGTTTAAGGGCAAAACCAGAGGTTCTTCTATAGCCACCAGAGGCGCTAGCGGTAAACCACGCAAACCAGCAGCTGACGGTTCTCAGGAACAGAGCTCTAGCTATGCTTCCTCAAAGCCTGCAGCATGACGGTGGACCGCGATGCCTGGAAGACTGGCCCGACTAAAGTTTTTCAGTCACATCTGGACAACCTCATGCCAGGTTCCCTGGGTCATAGATCTTATTTATCAGGACTACAGACTGGAATTTCAGGAGCTCTCACCTCACAAATTCTTCAAATCAGGCTTACCAGTTTCACAAGACGCAAGTATAACCTTATACTTATTTGGAGATGAACTTATTCAAAAACTGGTACAGACTCGGGTCATTGTTCCAGTTCCACCTCCCCTCCAAACAAGGGATATTATTCCAACTTGTTTGTAGTACCGAAACTGGATGGTTCGGTAAGGCCGATTTTAAATCTAAAATCATTGAACCCGTACTTACGAGTGTTCAAGATGGAGTCTCTGAGAGCGGTGATCTCAGGTCTGGAGGAGGGGGAATTCCTAGTGTCTCTGGATATCAAGGATGCGTACCCTCACATTCCGATCTGGCCAACTCACCAGGCTTATCTACGGTTTGCACTGCAGGACTGTCACTACCAGTTCCAGGCCCTACCTTTTGGTCTCTCCACGGCACCGAGGGTGTTCACCAAGGTGGAGGCAGAGATGATGTTTCTCCTTCGCAAGCAGGGGGTGAACATAATTCCATATCTGGACGATCTTCTGATAAAGGCTCCGTCCAGGAAGAGGTTGTTGAACAGCATTGGCCTCACAACCCATCTACTCCTGGATTACGGCTGAATTCTGAATCTTCCGAAATCTCACTTAGAGCCAACTCGGAGGCTCCCATTTCTGGGAATGATACTGGACACAGTCGCAGAAAGTTTTTCTTCCGTTGGTAAAGGCATTAGTAATCCAGTCGATGGTTCAGGATGTCCTGAAGGCAACCCGGATATTGGTGCACCTATGCATTCGCCTTCTGGGAAAATGGTGGCCTCTTATGAGGCTCTTCAGTACGGAAGGTTTATGCACGACCCTTCCAGCTAAATCTGTTGGACAAATGGTTCGGATCACATCTTCACATGCACCAGAGGATCCGTCTGTCACCAAAGTCTAGGATCTCCCTTCTGTGGTGGCTACAGACTTCTCACCTGATCGAGGGCTCACGGTTCGGGATTCAAAATTGGATTCTGCTAACCACGGATGCAAGCTTCAGAGGTTGGGGAGCAGTCACCCAAGGGTGCAGTTTCAAGGAAGATGGTCAAGTCAGGAAGTCGTCCTTCCAATCAACATTCTGGAACTTGGTGCTGTATACAACGCCCTTCTGCAGGCCTCATATCTTCTTCAAGATTGGGCCATTCAGGTCCAGTCGTACAATATGACGACAGTGACGTACATAAACTGACAGGGCGGAACGAAAAGCAGAGCAGCAGTGTCAGGTATCAAGAATTCTCCTCTGGGCAGAAAAACGCGCTGCGGCGTTGTCGGTGGTTTTCATTCCGGGAGTAGACAACTGGAAAGCAGACTTCCGCAGCAGACACGACCTGCATCCGGAGGAGTGGGGCCTTCACCCGGAGGTGTTCAGGCGCTTGAAGAGTCGATGGGGATATCCACAGATTGACATGATGGCCTCTCATTTCAACAAGAAGCTCAAACGGTATTGTTCCATGTCGAGAGACCCACAGGCAGTGGCAGTGGACGCTCTGACGACTCCACGGGTATATCAGATGGTATACGTGTTTCCTCCACTTCCTCTGATCCCAAAAATTCTGAAAAGAATAAAAAGGGAAAAGGTTTCAAGCAATTCTCATTGCTCCGGACTGGCCAAGAAGGGCCTGATATGCAGACCTCCTGGAGATGCTTCTCGAAGATCCGTGGCCTCTACCTTTTCGCGAGGATCTTCTGCAACAGGGCCTGTTCCTCTATCACGACTTACCACGGCTACGTTTGACTGCATGGAAGTTGAACGGTTGATTCTTGCCAGGAGAGGCATCCCTGACAAAGTTATCCCGACTATGATCCAAGCCAGGAAGGGGTTAAGATCTAAACATTACCACCGTATTTGGAAGAAATACGTCTCTTGGCGTGAGAGCAGAAAATATTCTGCGGTGGAATTTCATCTGGGATGTTTCCTGCTTTTTCTGCAGTCTGGTGGATGTGGGCCTACGTCTTGGCTCCATAAAAGTCCAGATTTCGGCCTTGTCCATTTTCTTTCAGAAACAATTGGCTTCTCTTCCTGAGGTCCGGACGTTCTTGAAAGGTGTTCTGCACATCGTAACTCCCTTTGTGCCTCCTACAGCACCTTGGGATCTTAATTTGGTGCTGCAGTTCCTCCAAGCGGACTGGTTTGAACCGTTACAGGAGGTAGATGTTAAATATCTTACGTGGAAGACAGTCACACTGTTGGCCTTGGCTTCAGCGAGATGTGTGTCAGAGCTAGGGGCGTTGTCTCACAAGAACCCCTACTTAATTTTCCATGAGGACAGAGCTGAACTCAGAACTCATCAGCAATTCCTTACTAAGGTGGTGTCCGCGTTTCACATCAGTCAACCTATTGTGGTTCTGGTTGTTACGGACACCTCTGCTACCTCAAAGTCTTTGGATGTTGTGAGGACTTTGAAGGTGTATTTAAAAAGAGGACAGATCGTCGCAGGAAATCCGACTCGCTGTTCATTCTCTATGATCCCAATAAGATTGGGTGTCCTGCTTCAAAGCAGTCCATTGCACGTTGGATCAGGCTCTCTATCCAGCATGCTTATTCCACGGCAGGCTTGCCAATTCCGAAATCTGTTCAGGCCCACTCGACTAGGTCGGTGGGTCCTTCTTGGGCGGCTGCCTGGGGTGTCTTGGCTTTACAGCTCTGCCGAGCAGCTACTTGGTCAGGTTCGAACACGTTTGCTAAGTTCTACAAGTTCGATACTTTGGCCTCTGACGACCTTCAGTTTGGTCAATCCGTTCTGCAGGAACCTCAGCACTCTCCCACCCGGTTTGGGTGCTTTGGTACTAAATGGACCCCAGTATCCTCCAGGACGCAAGAGAAATTAGGGTTTTAATTACCTACCGGTAAATCCTTTTCTCGTACTCCGTAGAAGATACTAGGCGCCCACCCGATGCTTCGTTCTTCCTGCACTGTTACGTTGTTAAGTATTGTTTTGTTCAGCTGTTGCTGTTCCTGTTTCAAGTTTGGTTAGCATGACTTTCCTCTTGTTTGTGTCCACTGGTTCGGAATCTTACCACTATTCTTATCTATTCTTCTCTCAAAGTATGTCCATCTCCTCAGGCACAGTTTCCTAGACTGAGTCTGGTAGGAGGGGCATAGAGGGAGGAGCCAGCCCACACTAACAAATTCTTAAAGTGCCCATGGCTCCTAGTGGACCCGTCTATACCCCATGGTACTAAATGGAACCCCAGTATACTCTACGGACTACGAGAAAAGGATTTACCGGTAGGTAAATAAAATCCTATTTTGGGGGGGGGGGTATTCGGTCTGTCAATTATTGGTTTTCTTAAAAACCAATTAAAAGGCAGAGAAATTATAGTAAAATAATACTTTTAATAGAACCCTTCTACATATTATTGATAATACAGTTGTGCTTACAATATATATATATATTTTTTTTAATCTTTTTTACAATGATTATTTTTCCTCTTCCTTTGTTAGGAAAGCTTCCCGATGCTGTTAATTTCTGGCTGGGTGAGGCTGCTGCAGTTACATCATGTGAGTGTTTGTTTTTTACATCTGATTTGCTACAGTAATGTGTTGATGAATAGTTATCTGAAATGTGTTAATTTGCCAGCTGGGAATTTGGTTTTATTTAGTACTGTTGATGATTAATTACCTTGGTAAGCGGATTTACTCATTGCTAATTTCTATTATATCTTTACGATCCCCTACTTAACAAAATAAGATAATTTCGCCTGTTGGCTGTTATGGGGGCTATGCACTTTAAGACAAGACAGCGTTTAATATAACCTGATCACCCTCCTCCTAACACAGACCCCCTGTTATCTAAAGCGGTGATCCAAATTGTGACTTGCTCTCTGAGCAAAGTAGGGAGTGCTACAATCTGTCCAAACCACGGAACGGTTCTGAAATCCTATAGAGCTTTACTCAAGAGGACGGTACTGAATGTTCTCCTTAGCGCGGTGTATTTGGCAAGTTGCAGACATTCATGACAGCTAGGAGGTGCCTGACAAAGAAGGAACCATCAATTTCTTTCTCCTTTCTCTCAGTTGAAAGACTATGTACTATGTAAAACGTGGTCCAAACGTGAACAGTCCTACAGCTCATGTCTGCTGCAGACCATTTATTCTCTCCCTAGTGAGAATACAGATAAATGACAATCCCCTCCTAAGCAACCCATAGTGATGGCACAGATAGAAAATTTGAGTCGGTATATACCATGTAGCCGCGCTCGGCTTTGCCGCTGAGCGTCTTATCCGTGGCAAAGCTGGTGCGGCTAGTGTGCCCAGGACTATGACACACGTGTGTGTATGCATGCGCACGGCTATAGTATTGAATGGGCGGCATACCAATACGCAGTTCAACATATTAGTGGGGACATGTACTAAGAAGTGATAACAGTGGAGAAGTTGCTCCATCAACCAATCAGCAGCTCTGTATAATTTAATAGTATGCAAATTATAGATGTTACTTCAGTGCTGATTGGTTGCCATGCGCAACTTCTCCACTGGCTCACTTCTCTGCTCTTATCACTGCTTAGTAAATGTCCCCCCCTAAGTCGCAGTCGCAGCTCGGCGCACTACATGTACCCGTACAGCCTTGCCGTGGGTAAGATGAACATGCCTACATCTGTATATTGCAGCTACAGGCTCTCAGACACATTTTATCCTCTCCTCATTAACGCTGTGGACAGTTAGTTGGTTGGCTTCTGGAATGCTTTCAGTCGGGGGGAGACCAATGCCTGCATAACAGATCTTGGTTGAAAACCTCCATGAAGCATCCTTGGGGTTGGGTTTCAGATACACTGGTCTCAGTGCGCTGTACACTCTGGCTCAAGGCTTGCTAGGTGGATGCAGAGGTTAAAAGAGAAACTGGTTACATGATCACAGAAAGTTTTGCAGGAAATCAGACAATATATTGGTATTCTGGCATGGTGCTGCGGGGTTTGAAAAAGATTTGACATCTCTATATACTTCCGTTACACTCTATTACTATTACAGTACTAGCAGAATTGAATAATACGGAACATTCTTCTGCACCATATATTGGCATTCCTAATTTCTTCTGTGGAAAGCATTTGTGGAACTGGAAAATGGGACACTGAGGAGGAAATTTACTAAAGGTCTATTAAGGCTGGATCCAGGAAGTGATTTTGTGTGGCATGTACCAGGAGACCTTGGGGTATATTCAATTAAAGTCGGATCCATTCCGACATGTATTTGTCGGAATGGATCCGACAACCCCTATTCAATCTCATCTTAATTCAACTTTCTCATGTCGAATTGAGATGAGGGATGCAGAGGAGGAGAAGGGGGGCGACCCGCGGGGAGACCAGCGGGGCACAGCCGGCGGGCATACAGGGGAGATCAGCGCTACAGTAGCGCTGCAGCAGGATGTCACTCAGCCGCCCGACCTCCCGGCAGTGTCCACCTGGCTCCAGCAAGCGCGCTGGAGCCGGGTGGAAGCTGCCGTGAGGTCGGGCGGCTGAGTGACATCCTGCTGCAGCGCTACTATAGCGCTGATCTCCCCTGTATTCCCGCCGGCTGTCTCCCCGTCTCCCTGCGGCTCTCCCCCCTCTCCTCCTCTGCGTCCGCATCTCAGTCCGACATCTTTTGATGTCGGACTGAGATGGTCAAAAAGGGGGCCAAAACCTGTCTGTTTTGGCACCGTTTTCGACACAGGCACGTGGATCGACAGCTATTCCACCGATCCACATGCTTTTCGACAAGTCGAATTCATCGACTTGTCGAAAAATTTAGGGATAAATTGAATAGGTCGAATCAGGATTTGACCGTAAAAAGTCGAAAACTGCCGTCTTTTCTTCAGACGGCAGTTTTCGACTTCAATTGAATATACCCCTAAAAGGACCCAGGAGCAAGAAACAGAACAGCGTAACCAGCAGGTCAGAATGTTTTTGGAGATTCTGCCACTTTAAGGTGCCTTGTGGTGCAAATTGTGGCATTAAGTTGGTTTGTTTTGGCATGCAACTTCTGAGGTATTGTAGTGTGAATTTATAGCAGTGTATAGCACATTCAAGTGCAACTTGTAAAGCAACTTCCTAGTGAAATCTGCAAATTCTACACAAAATGCACACGCAGTTATTCAACCATATACACTATCACAAGACGCAAGGCAAAGCGCTTGCTAGGAAATGTGCGATTTTATATTCCGGCGATAAGGGGCAATTTGTAAATATAATTTTGTCAAATAATTGTTAATAAATTGCCCCAATGAGACTTTTTTTTTTTTTTTCCTAAAGTAAACCTCAACACCCCGAACATATTCTGGTTCCTGTGAACGGGTTTAGAATTAATTCTCCAAGATCTGTCCTAAACCGCATGGAAGGGAACTAGTTTTAATGGGCATGAAGAATACTTGCTTGCATGTTCTGATCTGGGAAGGTCACCCATGTCTTCTCAGATTAACTGTTTAATTCCATAATTTATCATGTCATGCCGCACTTTTTGATTTGGTGACACTTATGCAGGTGTTGACAAATTATAGCTACTGTGGGGTATATTCAATTGGTGTTGAAATCCTCGTTTTGTCGGAAAACGGGGCTTTTTCGTAAAAAAAAAAAAAAAAAAAATCTGTCTAATTGCATTCGACAATTCAATACGCCACTTTTCGACAAAAAACCTGTTGGATCCATTTCGACTTTTGACTTTTCGACAGTCGAGTGTCTAATGTTGAAAACCCGAATTTTCGACAAAAGTGTATTCAATTGAAGATTGTCGAATCGGTATCTGGTTTTTGATGTGACTTTTGACAATTTCATTGCGACAAGTTTTTCTGTTGTGAGCTGACAAGAAATTTTAAAAACTTCAATTTTTTTGAAGTTTTTTTGATTTTTTACTAGCATATCTATTTATATTTTAAGTAATTATATAATAGGTTTTTGTATTTATGAGCCACATTATTATATTTTGATTTTTTCCCGAATATTTTTTTCTTTACTGGGCTGAGGGAAGGAATGTACCAATGATTCAACATTTTTACCCAGGTTACACTTCACCAAAGCCACTCCTATGCTTGAGACTTCAGGGAGAAGAGCAGCCATTACACAGTCAGCTGTCTTGTAGAATCATTTTTTTTAGGGCAATCTGCGTTTTTAACATATCATATTTTTTTACACTGACTACAATAATGGAGCCTTTTCCTGACCAGATTGTAATGTTCATGAAGTCAAATCCCGGACACCCACAATCCGACCATTGGTCCCTTTCCGACCGGTGGCGTGTCGAATCCATTTCAAATTTAATATGACGAATTCAGTGCCCAGGAAAGGAGGGTTTTGACATTCGAATTGGAAAATTGTCGAATCCACTGCGGGATTCGACACCAATTGAATACACATTGAATTGTATATTCAATTAAAGTCGAAAGCTGCCGTCTGTCGAAAAGACGGCAGTTTTCGTCTTTTTAGGTCGGAAGGGGTTCCGACCTAGTCAATCAAGCCCCAAATTATTCGACAAGTCGAGGAATTTGACTTGTCGAAAAGCACGTGCATCGGCGGAATAGCTGCCGATCCGCGTGCTTGTGTCGAATTGAGATTGCATTGAATAGCCCAGGTTGGATCCATTCAGACAAATGAATGTCGGAATGGATCCGACTTCAATTGAATATATAACTGCTTTTCTGAGGTCTAGAAGAGAGATAATGCGACTTTATATGGACAATCTCTTGATCAACCTTCGTTCAGGATCTGCAAGAGAGTTGATGTGTGGATTGTCAGCAATTATCAAAAATCCAATCTGGTGTTTCTGAAGATGCTGGTTGACACCTGATGGCAGAACCTGAACAAATGGACTCGTTACGGAGACTAGAATGGTCTCAGGTGTCCCTTACAAGGACATCTGGAGGAGGGGGTTGTGTTAAAGAATTGGAGAAGATGATCTTTCTTTTGAGGCTGTGAAATATGTATGATATGAGGGCATAGAAGATCAAAATTACTTGAGCAACTATTTATCTCCAAGGATTCCTTTGTAGCTCCTCTGCGGATTTACAGCCTCAAGATTGGCTGTCCCTTTAATTTCGTGGTCTTCAGTCTCATGCAAAAGCAAGGTTTCTGAAAATGTGGTAGATTTAAATGCTGTTGTCCAAGGACATCTTATGTTGCTGAGCAAACGTAAAGATTCCTTCAGACAATAACACAGTGGTAGTGTACGTCAATCATTTGAGAGGCAAGAGCTCCCTTGCTATGTAGTAAATCGGCAAGATCCTGCGATATGCAGAACTAAATCAACTGTATTGATATAATCGGAAGGAAACTGGGAGACAGATTTAATTTGCAGGCATGCCCTACTTTCTTAAAAACAGTCTTTAAATCTGCAGTTTTTTCAGCTGATTGTGGAGAGATTGGGTTGAAGAGTTATCAATATGGTCGAATATCACGGTTGAACCACATGGTGAAGCTATTCTGCTCAAGAGTAAAGAACACATAGGCATTTTTATTAGATGTGTAGTCAATTCCGTGGAAGTTTCAGCTGATGTATCTGTTCCATTTAGTGGCAATGATTCCACTCATTCTCAAGAAGGTAAAACGTGAATGATTCCAGGTGCTTTTGGAAGCACCAGATTGGGCAAAACAATTGTGGTACACAGACATTCTTTATATGCAGTGGCTGTGCGAAACTA